>NC_034177.2:7647695-7857695 GCF_002021735.2 Oncorhynchus kisutch
GAGAGAGAGAGAGAGAGAGATGAGAGGGAAAATAGAGAGAGGAGAGACGAGGGGAGGAGATGAGCGAGAGAGAGAGAGAGAGAGGAAAATAGAGAGAGAGAGAAAATAGAGAGAGAGAGAGAGGGAAAATAGAGAGAGAGGGAAAATAGAGAGAGAGAGAGAGAGGGAAAATAGAGAGAGAGGGAAAATAGAGAGAGAGAGGGAAAATAAAGAGAGAGGGAAAATAAAGAGAGAGAGAGGGAAAATAAAGAGAGAGAGGGAAAATAAAGAGAGAGGGAAAATAAAGAGAGAGAGGGAAAATAGAGAGAGAGAGGGAAAATAGAGAGAGGGAAAATAGAAAGAGAGGGAAAATAGAGAGAGGGAAAATAGAAAGAGAGGGAAAATAGAGAGAGGGAAATAAAGAGAGGGAAAATAGAGAGAGAGAGGGAAAATAGAGAGAGAGAGGGAAAATAGAGAGAGAGGGAAAATAGAGAGAGGGAAAATAAAGAGAGAGGGAAATAGAGAGAGAGAGAGTGAAAATAGAGAGAGAGAGAGGGAAATAGAGAGAGGGAAAATAAAGAGAGAGGGAAAATAGAGAGAGGGAAAATAGAGAGACCTTGAGCAACTGACTAAGCCCAGTGTTCATAGAGTCAGTAGGCCTCTGCACTATCTTGAAAGCTTTTCTGGCCCGTTCTAGCCTCTCTACGAGCAATTTGGAGGGTGGTATCAGAATGAAACCACAACATTTGACCCCCCCACAAACGAATGTGGTAGAGCACCCAGGCATCTATACACAACTACGACACTCGCCGGACAGTTTATTAGGTACACCCATCGAGTACTTCGGGACATTCTACAAGGTGTGGGAAATGTTCCACGGGAATATAAGTCCATTCTGACTCGATGGCATCACGCAGTTGCTGCAGATTGGACTGCGGTACAGTCATGCTGTGAACAGCCCGTTTCATCTCATCCCAAACATGCTCTATGAGGTTGAGGTCTGGGGACTAACCAGGCTGCGCTCAAGTCAACTGAACTCGCTGTCATGTTCCAGGCGGTTTTTTCTTCCACTCCCCCCTTGCCTACCTGGTTAAACAAAGGTAAAATAAATAAATAGAAAAATATTAAGGGTGGAGAAGGTTCAAAAATATGTTTAGTGCTGGTACTGGATTGGAATTTTGTATATATTTATTTGACTCAAGGTTGAGAATTCCCCTATGCTCATACATTTCCATACGAGCAGTGAAACAGCTCAAAGCTAAAACCTGTCAATCACAGATGTGAATTTTGATAGAGCCAGTAAGGTGTCAAACTGAAAGGATTTGCCTTCTAGTACCTTTGAGTCTTTTCAAATAAACTGAGACAAAAATCAGAGATTTTTCTAGAATGTATTTTACTGTAATTCACCATGAAATGATTTGCACTAAACCAGTCAACAATGCATATGTTGTGCTGTACAAAAAGTGCATATGAATGTAGCTGGTGCAAAGCTCCGTCTGTATGTTGCACAGCCACATCCAGCTGCTACTCTACTGAATCATTTCTCCGATTGGTGACGGGGTCTTTGTCTACATTTATTCAATTCAAAACTTTATCCAACCTATTTACCCAGGATAACATCACAATCTCTTTTTTCAAGCTGAAAGTAGCCTCCCTTTCTCTTGACTTGGGGTCTTGTTTAACCTGGATGAGAAGCTGAAAGTAGCCTCCCTTTCTCTTGACTTGGGGTCTTGTTTAACCTGGATGAGAAGCTGAAAGTAGCCTCCCTTTCTCTTGACTTGGGGTCTTGTTTAACCTGGATGAGAAGCTGAAAGTAGCCTCCCGTTCTCTTGACTTGGGGTCTTGTTTAACCTGGATGAGAAGCTGAAAGTAGCCTCCCGTTCTCTTGACTTGGGGTCTTGTTTAACCTGGATGAGAAGCTGAAAGTAGCCTCCCGTTCTCTTGACTTGGGGTCTTGTTTAACCTGGATGTGAAGCTGAAAGTAGCCTCCCATTCTCTTGACTTGGGGTCTTGTTTAACCTGGATGAGAAGCTGAAAGTAGCCTCCCGTTCTCTTGACTTGGGGTCTTGTTTAACCTGGATGAGAAGCTGAAAGTAGCCTCCCGTTCTCTTGACTTGGGGTCTTGTTTAACCTGGATGTGAAGCTGAAAGTAGCCTCCCATTCTCTTGACTTGGGGTCTTGTTTAACCTGGATGTGAAGCTGAAAGTAGCCTCCCGTTCTCTTGACTTGGGGTCTTGTTTAACCTGGATGTGAAGCTGAAAGTAGCCTCCCATTCTCTTGACTTGGGGTCTGAGCTCCTCTGCATTAATGTAGAGCGTTCCGGTTCCAGGATCGACACTGGTCCCCCACTGCATGGTGATGAACACGGCTCTCTGGATGGCTGAGGTGGCCTTCACCAGCTGGCTCTGTGTTTCAGCCTCAAACACTGGAACAGACAGAATAAAACAAATCAGGTTAGTATTTCAAAAGGAGCAGGGAGAAAACCACTGCCTTCAGAAAGTATTCATACCCCTTGACTTATTCCATATTTTGTTGCACGACAGCCTAAATTCATTTTTTTTTAAATAGAGTTTTCTCCCCCTCTCACCCATCTCCACACAATACTCTATCATGACAACGTGAAAACATGTTTTTAGACATGTATTGAGAATTGCAATACAGAAATATCTCATTTACATAAGTATTCACACCCCTTTTTTGTGACGCTCCAAATTGAGCTCAGGTGCATCCACTTCCATTTGATCATCCTTGACAAGTCACTACAACTTGGACTCCACTTGTGGCCAATTCAATTGTTTGGACATGATTGAGAAATAACCGTTTGTCTATATAAAAAGGTCCCACAGTGGATGTCTGAGTAGAAACTGTACCATGAACTGACCGTAGATCTCAGAGATAGAATTGTGTTGACGAAAATATATGGGGAAGGTTATGAAACAATTTCTAGAATGTTGAAAAGTTTCCGAGAGCACAGTGGTCTCCATCATTGGGAAAAACAATATGGAACTACCCAGACTCTGACTAGAGCTGGCTGTCCGACAAAACGAGGCAACAAAGACCTTGGTCAGGGAGGTGACCAGGAACCCAATGACCACTCTGATAGTTCCTTGGCTGAGACGGGAGAACCTGCCAGAAGGACAACAGTCTCTTCACCAATCAGGACTTTATGGGATAGTGGCCAGACGAAAGCTCTGTCAAGTTGACTGTTGATCATTGCCAGACAAACATTTTCAAGTCTTGCCATAGGTTTAAGGAGGTAAGTCAAATCTAACTAGGCCACTCGGGAACACTCCATTATGTCCTGGTAAGCAACAACAGTGTGTATTTAACCTTGTGTTTTAGGTTATTGTCTTGCTGAAAGGTGAATTTGTGTCTGTAGGAAAGCAGACAACCAGGTTATCCTCTAGGATTTTGCCTGTTCTTAGCTCTAATTCCATACAAAAATAAAATAATAAATCATCCAGAAAACTCAGTCCTTAATCGATGACAAGCATACCCATAACATGATGCAGCCACCACCATGCTTGAAAATATGAAGCGTAGTCAGCTTTGTATTCAGGGGATAAAATGTATTTCTTTGCCACATGATGCAGCCACCACCATGCTTGAAAATATGAAGCGTAGTCAGCTTTGTATTCAGGGGATAAAATGTATTTCTTTGCCACATGATGCAGCCACCACCATGCTTGAAAATATGAAGCGTAGTCAGCTTTGTATTCAGAGCATAAAATGTATTTCTTTGCCACATTTTTTACAGTATTACTTTAGTTCCTGATTACAAAAAGGATGCATGTTTTTGGAATATTTTTTTATTTTGTACAGGCCTTATTTGAACTGTGTCTATTAGGTTAGTATTGTGGAGTAACTACAATGTTGTTGATCCATCTTCAGTTCTCCTATCACAGCCATTAAAAACTCTGTTTTAAAGTCACCATTGGCCTCATGGTGAAATCCCTGAGTGGTTTCCTCCCTCTCTGGCAACTGAGTTAGGAAGGATGCCTGTATCTTTGTAGTGACTGGGTGATTGATACACCATCTAAATTGTAATTAATAACTCCACCATGCTCAAAGGGATATTCAATGCTTCCCACAGTTGTGTCAAGTTGGCTGGATGTCCTTTGGGTGTGGAACCCTTCTTGATAGACACGGGAAACTGCGTGGAAAAACCCAGCAGCGTTGAAGTTCTCGACTCAAACTGGTACGCCTGGCACCTACTACCATACCATAGTCAAAAGGCACTTAAATCTTTCGTCTTGCACATTCACCCTCAGAATGGCACAATATACACAATCCATGTCTCAATTGAACCCGTCTCCTCTCCTTCATCTACACTGATTGAAGTGGATTTAACAAGTGACATCAAGAAGGGATTATAGCTTTCACCTGGTCATCTATGGTCACTCAGTGTATACTTCCATAAAAACATTTAAACTGGTACCTTCAGACGAGTCTTGCGGGCGTCCTAGACCAAAACAACCAACATGTGCATGTTCATGAGTCTCACCCTTCCACAGAGGAGTCATATTAGTCTGTAGGCCAAACCGTTTGGACGCTACAGACGTCCTTGTGAGAAGACCGATTTTCGTGATGTGTCAAAGTGTGACAAACACCGTTGTCGCGCCGACCACCTTCTACCACAGATGTGGTGGATTGAGCCGCAGCCCATGCACTAAATGAAATAATGTCAAATGCCCATTCCTAGTCGCAACGCAGACTTACTGTTCTCCTGACTGTCAACATCCAGGCCGTCATACAGGTCGGAGATGGTCGTCACGGCCGTGTACACGCAGCAGAGGTCAGAGGTCGGCCTGTCTGCCATGCTCTCCTCGTGGCTATGGCACTCGCGCAGCCGCCCTACCGTCTGACCAATCAGATCTTTGCATATCCCCGGCAGGACGGAGTCTGACGAGCTTGGGTGCAGAGAGGGTGGTTTGGCCACACCTAACAGACCTGGAACAAAACAAAGACAGACAAGTTAGGTGAAATATAACGGAGTCTCCATGTGACTATGAGGAAGTGATTTCCAACAGCTAACGATATACTGTCCTATATGTGGTTGTCTGTCTTTATTTATTTTTTTACCAAAGTCCTTCCCTCACACACGCTGACCAGAGGACTGTGACAAGTTGCTATAATGAAGGCTCTGAATAGGGTGCACTCTGATTTCATAGAGACGCCCTGAAATCCTCCTGCTCTTCAACAGGATTCTGCTCCTACAGGGAACAAAAAAAACACATGACTAATGTGTCTTGGAATGGATCCCAACGGTCTAAAGCAGTTCATGATGATTGACAAGCACCACGCACGAGCCACATCTCATTCAACTGTGCTATCTTCTCAGAGCAGATGGAGGAGAGGACAGACATACAGAGAGAACCACAGACACGCCTGCCAAGTTTCATTTGGCCTCCTCTCCGTCAGCAACCAAGCCCATAAACATGGTCGACAAGGAAAATAATGATTTAGGGTAAATAGTATCCTTTATAGAACTCTAGGAGCTACACGCATTACATTATGAAAACAGAGGCTCTGTGAAGAAACGAGTGAAAAATGATTGTATGGTTATTTCATATTGAGGAAGAAGATATGGACAGATTGAACTTCCAGGGCATGCCAAGTAGTAAATACAACTGTGGAAATATCAACACTAGTGCGTTTCAAATGTTTGTATGACTTTTGAGGTCACCTCAAAAACAGGGTTTTTCAACATTCATCATGTTCGATTTCCTTCCAACTTCTGTCACATTTGTGCTTGAGGTCAATCGAGGACAGAGACACTGAAAAGAGGAGAGACTAGGTCTGTGTCCCCAAAGTACACTACTGTTGAGGGTGCCACTTGGAGGGAATAGGGTGCCACTTGGAGGGAATAGGGTGCCACTTGAAGGAGACACTAGAAATGTACCTTCTGCGTGAAAAGGAGGCGGCGGTTGAGGAGGCAGATATATCTTGCTCCCACTCATCATTGGGGTCGTAAAACACGTCGTCATCTTCAGAGGCGCTGCGGTCCCCCTGGGGAGGGAGAAAACATTTTAATTAACCCCCGGTCATTTATTCAGCTTCATGAGAAACGACAGGAACGGCCCTCTTTCATGCACAAATAAGTGTTTTGTAAATTAGATGAGCACCGGTAAAATCCACAGAGGACTGACATACTGTTGTTCTTGCTGCGAGTGGGAGACGGACAGGGCGGGAGACGGACAGGGCGGGAGACGGACAGGGCGGGAGGCGGACAGGGCGGGAGGCGGACAGGGCGGGAGGCGGACAGGGAGGGAGGCGGACAGGGCGGGAGGCGGACAGGGCGGGAGGCGGACAGGGCGGGAGGCGGACAGGGAGGGAGGCGGACAGGGCGGGAGGCGGACAGGGAGGGAGACGGACAGGGAGGGAGACGGACAGGGAGGGAGACGGACAGGGAGGGAGACGGACAGGGCGGGAGACGGACAGGGAGGGAGGCGGACAGGGAGGGAGACGGACAGGGAGGGAGACGGACAGGGAGGGAGACGGACAGGGCGGGAGGCGGACAGGGCTGGAGGCGGACAGGGAGGGAGGCGGACAGGGCGGGAGACGGACAGGGCGGGAGACGGACAGGGCGGGAGACGGACAGGGCGGGAGGCCGACAGGGAGGGAGACCGACAGGGAGGGAGACCGACAGGGAGGGAGACCGACAGGGAGGGAGACCGACAGGGAGGGAGACCGACAGGGAGGGAGACCGACAGGGAGGGAGACCGACAGGGAGGGAGACCGACAGGGAGGGAGAACGCAGTCTAAATCTATCTGATAGCGGTATGTTAACTACCAACTACATTAACCAGCTGTCCAAAAGGCTTCATAAATATATAATTACCGTAACTAATCTGTGTAACACAACGTGATTGAGATAGACGGCATTCACACTACAATAAACACACCAAACACAGCTCTTTAAAGTCAGATGGACAACATATGTATTAGTGGTATGAAACTGCTATTCCACACCTGTTATTTCCGAACCATTTGATATATATAAAATGTGATTTGTTTGCTACCACAATAAGTTATGCCTCTCCTATTATTGTAATAACATCTCATCTTTGATTCATACTTCACACCTGGTTTGTATTCATTAGTGCACGCTGTTGCAACGGTTTCTTATTGGACAAGTTCAGGTAGTCCCTCCTCGTTTCGGACTGTTTTCTCATGAATACGACCCAGAAGATGAAAATCCTTAACGATGGTGTACCGTTTCTCGGAGTCCTGCTTCCTTTCAACGGCAGTTGTCTGCATCTCCTCGAGGTCTTTGTCGATCTTCCACTTCTCTGCCTCGAGGGCCTCCACCACCTTGGCCTGTCGGACACCGTGGCCGGCCATGGCCCGCCGTGTGGCCTGGGCCTCCATATGGAGGCGGAGACGTGTCTTGTGCGTGTCCACCTCCTGCTCCAGCTCCACCTTGGCCGACTGCAGCTCCTCCATCTTGGAGGTTACCTGCTGCTGGTCCATCTCCCAATGCCACTTCCTCTCGCTCTCCTCCTCCTGGGGGAAGGAAAGCACCGTTGTACAGTGTAAACTACAAAAACACTGCTAGGCAAACAATGGTCTTTTGCTGTGCTAAATTTTATTAAAAGGACAACTACAACCTCCCAAAAATTCAGGCGGAATTTTTCAAGACTCCAAAAGTGGTGTTCTAATGTGATTTAATGACTACTGTGGACTTGGCTGTTCTAATGTGATTTAATGACTACTGTGGACTTGGCTGTTCTAATGTGATTTAATGACTACTGTGGACTTGGCTGTTCTAATGTGATTTAATGACTACTGTGGACTTGGCTGTTCTAATGTGATTTAATGACTACTGTGGACTTGGCTGTTCTAATGTGATTTAATGACTACTGTGGACTTGGCTGTTCTAATGTGATTTAATGACTACTGTGGACTTGGCTGTTCTAATGTGATTTAATGACTACTGTGGACTTGGCTGTTCTAATGTGATTTAATGACTACTGTGGACTTGGCTGTTCTAATGTGATTTAATGACTACTGTGGACTTGGCTGTTCTAATGTGATTTAATGACTACTGTGGACTTGGCTGTTCTAATGTGATTTAATGACTACTGTGGACTTGGCTGTTCTAATGTGATTTAATGACTACTGTGGACTTGGCTGTTCTAATGTGATTTAACGACTACTGTGGACTTGGCTGTTCTAATGTGATTTAATGACTACTGTGGACTTGGCTGTTCTAATGTGATTTAATGACTACTGTGGACTTGGCTGTTCAAATTTTTGTAGTTTTCCCCCATGAAAATATAAATAAAATCAGAGGAGTGAAATCCTGAAAAACAAAGAAACTGGGAAAATGGAATTTACCCAAAATAATTTTACTGATATTATAGGGCTGTAAACTGTAGACTGACTGTTCAAAATCGCTAACAATAACACCCTTTCCTTGAAATTGTAACGTTGAAGTGTAATTATTTGTGTATGGAGAGTAGGTCATTGTAGGCTACTTGCTCAGCCCACAAATTAAAATTTAAAAATATGTTTCGCAAATCATTCGCCAGTATTATTTTACTTCCAGCCAGAAGCTTTCATTTGGCCCTGGCCCGTTTTGCCACTGGCAAATCATGCTAGTCATTATTAGCCTAATTCTGTGTGGAATGTCGGTTCATTAAGGGACAGGAAGTCAGGTCATTATCTTCGTGCGGCGGCAGAACATTTGTGAGCGACCAAACCTTGTGCTGGTGCCATCAACTGAAAAAGTTTACAATGAGTCTGATTTAGCTAGTCGTTATACAATACAGTTAACATTACACCATAACACCAAACGACTCCCTTTAACAGACAGTGAAGACACTATTGTATTGTTAAAAAAAGAAAAGAAGAAGGTTCTGATGTGAACATGAGGTCATCAACCTCGATTTGTCAGTGTTTTCATTTCACACATTTGGTTGGTAAAGCCATAGTGGACGTACCAGTTCTCTCTAACAAGGCTTTGATCCTGTTCTCATAACGAGCCTTCTGGTCCGACAGCTCCTCCTGGGCCATCTCTTTGGCCACCTGGATTCCCTGCATCATCTCCTCTTTGGCCTTCAGATGGGCCTCCTCGATCTCCTCTTCCAGTCTACACGGAAACAAAATGGACGCCTAGATGCATTAACGAGTTTCAGAATGCCGTTTTCTTTTCTTCCCAGTATCACACATTATTAATGTGAGCATCCACACATCTTTCCACAGAGTACAAATGTGAGGTATTCACATTGATGTGTGATAGGAATCATATCATTTCCCGAATCTTGCGATCAACTCACTGTGCTCTTTGAGCGGAGAGCAGCTTGTTTTTGGCAAACTCAAAGTCCTTCTGGCCATCGCCCGCTCCCATCCAGCATGACACGCGTTTCCCAGACTGCACCTCTGCCGGGTGGTTGAAGCGGAAGTAGTGGTCTCCGCCCAGGATCACCCTGCTGCCCTGGAAACCACCAAGAGAAAGATCCCCAAAACATAAGTGATCTCAGTCAGGTTTCTAATACTGTGAGTTTTTATTATTAATTTCATGTGTACGCAAGACGTACAAGACGCAAGACGTACAAGACGCAAGACGTACAAGACGCAAGACGTACAAGACGCAAGACGTACAAGACGCAAGACGTACAAGACGCAAGACGTACAAGACGCAAGACGTACAAGACGCAAGACGTACAAGACGCAAGACGTACAAGACGCAAGACGTACAAGACGCAAGACGTACAAGACGCAAGACGTACAAGACGCAAGACGTACAAGACGCAATACATTCAAGACGCAAGACGTACAAGACGCAATACGTTCAAGACGCAATACGTTCAAGACGCAATACGTACAAGACGCAATACGTTCAAGACGCAATACGTACAAGACACAAGACGCAATACGTACAAGACACAAGACGCAATACGTACAAGACACAAGACGCAATACGTACAAGACACAAGACGCAATACGTACAAGACACAAGACGCAATACGTACAAGACACAAGACGCAATACGCACAAGACGCAATACGCACAAGACGCAATACGTACAAGACGCAATACGTACAAGACGCAATACGTACAAGACACAAGACGCAATACGTACAAGACGCAAGACGTACAAGACGCAAGACGTACAAGACGCAAGACGTACAAGACGCAAGACGTACAAGACGCAAGACGTACAAGACGCAAGACGTACAAGACGCAAGACGTACAAGACGCAAGACGTACAAGACGCAAGACGTACAAGACGCAAGACGTACAAGACGCAAGACGTACAAGACGCAAGACGTACAAGACGCAAGACGTACAAGACGCAAGACGTACAAGACGCAATACATTCAAGACGCAAGACGTACAAGACGCAATACGTACAAGACGCAATACGTTCAAGACGCAATACGTACAAGACGCAATACGTTCAAGACGCAATACGTACAAGACACAAGACGCAATACGTACAAGACACAAGACGCAATACGTACAAGACACAAGACGCAATACGTACAAGACACAAGACGCAATACGTACAAGACACAAGACGCAATACGTACAAGACACAAGACGCAATACGCACAAGACGCAATACGCACAAGACGCAATACGTACAAGACGCAATACGTACAAGACGCAATACGTACAAGACGCAATACGTACAAGACACAAGACGCAATACGTACAAGACACAAGACGCAATACGTACAAGACACAAGACGCAATACGTACAAGACACAAGACGCAATACGTACAAGACACAAGACGCAATACGTACAAGACACAAGACGCAATACGTACAAGACACAAGACGCAATACGTACAAGACACAAGACGCAATACGTACAAGACGCAATACGTACAAGACACAATACGCACAAGACGCAATACGCACAAGACGCAATACGCACAAGACGCAATACGTACAAGACGCAATACGTACAAGACGCAATACGTACAAGACACAAGACGTACAAGACACAAGACGCAATACGTACAAGACACAAGACGCAATACGTACAAGACACAAGACGCAATACGTACAAGACGCAATACGCACAAGACGCAATACGCACAAGACGCAATACGCACAAGACGCAATACGCACAAGACACAATACGTACAAGACACAAGACACAATACGTACAAGACACAAGACACAATACATACAAGACGCAAGACAATATGTACAAGACAATACGTACAAGACAAGACGCACATGACACAAGACGCACATGACACAAGACGCACATGACACAAGACGCACATAACACAAGACAATACGTACAAGACGCAGGACAGTGGTGTCAGAGACCAGGTTCCCGTTGACAAAGGCGTTTTCCATGGGAGTGATGCCGACCTCACCATTTACATTGGAAACGACGATGTTAGTCAATTCATAACAAACCTGAAACATGTAAGAATGACAAAAGAGTACTGGAATGGGGGAGTTTCCTGTATGAATGTTTTTAAAAAAAGCAGCAACAAGTGAGACAACCGGGAGTCATTAGAAGGCTAAACGAGGCTATGGTTTTTGAGGTGGTGGTGGGTCAGTCCTTCTCACCAGTGGTGGTCGGCGATAAGGGCCCCAGACAGCTGGATGTCGTGGGGGGACTTGGACTTGTGCTGGCCGACCTTGGTCTGTCCCTCCTTAAATCATGTATAACAGCATCTCCGACAGCTGTGGGTCCTCGTTCAGGTTCATCAAGTTGGGTAGTCGGTTGTCCACAGCAAATGTGACGCCTGCTTCCTGATGGGGAGAAGAGAGGGAAGCAGATGAATTTAGGGAAATTATATTCTGAAATGTGCCAAAGGAATGTGGAAGGTAGCTCGATACAGTAGAGTGAAACACTGATTATGAAGATAAAGGCTTTTAGTTCGGTTATAAGCTGACCTGTAATTCTTCGGTTTCCTCGCGTTTGTGTTTCTCTGCCTGCTCCAGCTTCTCTCTCCACGCTCTGACAAGAGGTGAAGGAATCAGATTCAAGTTGAACTAAAAACAGTTGTAGTATTTTTTGCCACAGAGCCTCTCTGGGACAAGATGTGTGCAGATTTTATGGTTGTCACCTGTGGGCCTCGGCCATCTCCCTCTCCTGCTGCGTCAGCTGGCTCTTCAGAGCCAAGATCTCCTGCTGGAAGAGGCCCATCTTCTCCGGCTCGTTGCACTGAGAGCTCATCTGAGCCGCCCGTAACTTCTCTACCTCAGCTTTCAGCTCGAGTAACAAAGACCCACACAAATTACATTGTTAAATTGCTGCTGAAACAGAGAAAAAAAGTTAGGTACCATTTTGTATGAGCTTTTGTTACATCACATGTATGACTGTCAAACAGTAGCCTACCTTTTTGATACCAGTGGAGGCTGGTGGGAGGAGCTATAGGAGGACGTGCTCATTGTAATGACTGGAATAAACATGGTTCCCATACGTTTGATCCAGTTCCATTTAAGCAATTACAAATGAGCCGTCCTCCTATACCTCCTCCCACCAGCCTCCTCTGTTTAATACACATATGGTACTAAACCATAAAAAAGGTAGATGGTCACAATATCTGCACCGTTTCCTCATCCCGTGTAAAATAGAGCCTTTGCAAGAGCTCCCCCTGGCGCCAAAAGAACAGGAAATGTGGAGTAGCAATTTCCAAAGACCGCCGGGCTCAGGCTCTCCTCCACGTTGCTGTGACCGCTGGGCTCAGGCTCTCCTCCACGTTGCTGACCGCTGGGCTCAGGCTCTCCTCCACGTTGCTGACCGCTGGGCTCAGGCTCTCCTCCACGTTGCTGTGACCGCCGGGCTCAGGCTCTCCTCCACGTTGCTGACCGCTGGGCTCAGGCTCTCCTCCGCGTTGCTGCCCGACGGGCTCAGGCTCTCCTCCACATTGCTGCCTGGCGGGCTCAGGCTCTCCTCCACGTTGCTGACCGCTGGGCTTAGGCTCTCCTCCACGTTGCTGTGACCGCTGGGCTCAGGCTCTCCTCCACATTGCTGCCTGGCGGGCTTAGGCTCTCCTCCACGTTGCTGTGACCGCTGGGCTCAGGCTCTCCTCCACATTGCTGCCTGGCGGGCTCAGGCTCTCCTCCACGTTGCTGCCTGGCGGGCTCAGGCTCTCCTCCACATTGCTGTGACCGCTGGGCTCAGGCTCTCCTCCACGTTGCTGCCTGGCGGGCTGGTCCTCTGGTTTTGTCACGTCTACTTTACCCGGGGTTGCTGGTTGTTTTGGCGCAAATCTAGACGGAAACCTTTCAACTCCTTTAGTTGGAGTGTTTAAAAGGTTAACAGCTTCTCTCGATTTACTTTTAGATGAGGTGTCCCTAAGACTAAATGACCGTAATACAGCTGCATTTCCTGTCGTTCGGGGGTTTGATTCAGAGAGAACTTTAGACTGATTAGAGTCGGTACCGCTGACCCAGCATTGTCTGGAGCCCTCTGCTTTGCGGATGTCTTTGCCTGCGCTGCTGTCAATTGAACCTGTTCTGGTTCTGTGTTGCAATGACGGTGTTTTCTCAGATGCAGGTGTGCTATTCGGAGTGATTTCCATAGTGTTGTCACTTGTCGTTTTCCCTCCTCTGAAGGGCAAGAGAGGGTGACAGGCCAGAGATAAGACAGGTCGTGTTTAACTACTGGGTTTTATCCAATGATCTCGTATTTTATATTTTCTCGTGGAACTTCAACGCTGATCTTTGAAGATTTTCGGGCGTCAGGGTCCCTTGGTGTCAAGACATTATGTGCTTTTTCCTTTGGTATCGAGTATAAAGTACATGGTACTGTTAAAAAAAATATACAAATCCTTCGTCAATTAAATGTTTCCAACGTTATCCGTAGACACGTTTATTAAAATTGCACATCTTCCCCTGCAAAAAGTTTAAAGTTAACGGGATAATTCGGACATGTAATGAAACAGGAACTATTAGGCAACTAACTCTTAGGTTAGTTGGCGACGTTAGGTTAGCTGTCTAAAAACACACATTACAAAGCTGAGAATGATAATCGGATCAGTTTACTTAAAATATAATTTGGGCATTCAATATATGCCAACTACCTCATCAAGACAGGAGATTCAACTCAGTTGTGTTTGTTTTACCGTTTCACTGTCGTGGTTGTCTTCGCCGCGTCGATTTCAAACCCCGATCAGCGATTTGCTATTTTCTAGACAGAATTTACGTTTCCATCCACAGCAAAAAATCCCAAACATGCCGTGCCCGTGTTTGACAAGTAGATGGCAGTATTTCCAAAATGCACAACTATATAAAATTGTCAACTCGAAATTACAACTCAATCAAGTTCATATAAATTTATTCAAAATTGACAAATTACCCAGATATACACACAAACACAAAGTAGCATAATCTGTCTATCTCTTTGAGCTCCTGTTGTGTTTCCGGATGATGCTGAGGAGGTTGTTCTTGGTGACCATGATGTCATCCTCCCCCCTTTGCTTGGCTTTCTGTTTGTCCCTCCTCTGCTGCTCATGGAGGTGGGGGGAGTTGAGAAGCTGGGGGGGAAGCTGGGAACCTGTGGGCTTCACCCGGTTCACCACCTCCAGGAACAGACGCTTGTTGTCGTTGTTGACAAAGGTGATGGCCGTGCCCCGGTGGCCCAGTCTGCCTGCTCTGCCCACCTGGGAGGCAGGAGTGTAAAAGTCACACTGGACAGAACCATTTGCAATGACACCTGAGTAGCTAACCCCCCCACACACACACTTTCATCCATTTGTAGACAATACTATACAGAAAAGATTCTGTGCCAGATGCTCACCCCAAGATGCAAGAAGGTATTGTCTCAGACATTGATTTTATATGACAAAAGCACACCAGATTTTCCCCATTCACAACAATAGCAAATTGACCCACCTGATGAACATACTCATCCATGTTGGTCGGCATGTCAAAGTTGACCACCAGTTTGACATTGACCAGATCGAGCCCTCTGCCCAGTACGCCAGTGCTGACCACCACTTCAAAGTCCCCTTCGAGTAGACCCTGAGGAGGTACAAAACAGCTTAACGGTTGAATACTCTTTATGGAAGTACACTGCCTGTGACTAGCTTTTCTGTTTGAGCCATAATAGCCAGACCTGGGCCCGTATTCATAAAGAATCTCAGAGTAGGAGCACTGATCTAAGATCAGGTCTTATCCATGTAATCCGATTCATTATGATATTTAAAAAGGATAAACTGATCCTGGTGCAAACTTTTGAGTCGAGACCACTGAGTCAAAATGAGATCTACCGCTCAGACGTAAAAACCTATTCAACATTAGGCTATTAAAAAAAAAAGTTCTGTAACCATGAGGTTTGTGCAGTAAGCTATAGGCCTAATACAGTATCATTGAAAATTGTCTATACTTGAAATGCCCTGACAATGTTCTTCTCAGACCATTGTAAAATGATATAAACAAACAAACAAAAATTGTGGGTATATGATCACACTGGTAATAGATCATTTGTTGTATTGGCACAGATGAATGAGGAGAAATTTAAATAATTTGCTGTCTTTTTGTTACTGGACTGATGGTGCCTGCCACTGATGGTCAGTACCCAGGAAACCCTTTAAACATTCCACTGAATATACCTCGAGGGTACGACGCAAATTACAACATTTCTTAATGTTTTAAATCTGTAAATGAAAATGAGTGTTTCTTATTGGACAAGTCCTGGCATTCCCTTTCCTTGTTCCAGTCTGTCATATTCCGTTTGGTGCTAATGAACAAAGAAATAGCTGGCTGCCACAGGCCTCACCTTGAGGATGCGGTTGCGTTCCCACTGGGTCTTGTCTGAGTGAATGGCCACCGTGTTGAGGCCCATGATCTTCTTCACGGCCTCACACAGTAGGTCCGCCCCAAGTTTACAGTCCACAAACACAACCACCGGAGGCTGGTACAGCTTTCCGTCCTGGGTGGGCAAAACAAACACACAGGTAATGAGGAAATACAATACATTACATTGAACATCTCATAATATGGAGTTGGTCCCCTATTTGCTGTTATAACACCCTCCACTCTACTTTCCACTAGACGTTGGAACATTGCTGCAGGGACTTGCTTCCATTCAGCCACAAGAGCATTAGTGAGGTTGGGCTCTGATGTTGGGCGATTAGGCCTGGCTCGCAGTTGACGTTCCAATTCATCCCAAAGGTGTTCGATGGGGCTGTGGTCAGGTTCTTCCACACCGATCTCGACAAACCGTTTAATTCTTTGGCAACAGCTCTCCTGCAGTCAGCATGAAATCGCACGCTCCCTTAAAACTTGAGACATGTGTGGTATTGTGTTGCGTGACAAAACTGCACATTTTAGAGTGACCTTTTATTGTCCCCCAGCACAAGGTGCACCTGTGTATTGACCATGCTGTTTAATCAGGTTCTTCATATGACACAGCTGTCGGGTGGATGGATTATCTTGGCAAAGGAGAAATGCTCACTAACACGGAAGTAAACAAATTTGTGCAGAAACTTTTAGAGGTAAGCTTTTTGTGCGCAATAAACATTTTCTGTAATTTTTTATTTCAGCACATATTGGGTTTATATTTTTGTTCAGTATAGAAGAAAACAAGTTTATTTAAATTGTTGGAAAATAGACTGTGGGTTGCAGGTCAAATATAGGAGTACAAGTCAACATCCCCCTGGATGGTAACACTGATCTAAGCAGATCTAATGCCATTTCGCCAACGGGTCTGTGAAAGCACAGCCTCTTCCCACTCCCCTACCTTATATAAATGGTATGAACCGTTTCTCAGTTTCCTGGAGCAAAGCCATGGCTGAGGTCCCACCCATTTCCTCTGGAGAGGGGGGCAGCTGTCTTAATATCGTCCAGTGGGAGTCTTCAGGATACTGCAGGAATTCCCACTTTTGACAGAGTTAAGAGATTCTCTAGTACTTTTGTAGAATTTTTTAGCCAGTAGCACTCACAAGCTAAAAGTGGTTGCAGAAAATTGCGTACTACATCACATGCCGATATGTGCACCACGTCATTGCTCTTTCTCACTATGCTGTGTGTGAGCCTTGCTAGCTGTCAACTCAAATGCAGAGAGACGGAAGCTCATTGGCTAGAACTCAATTTGCTAGGGGGCTGGCCCACATGGGGGGAAAATGTAAGGTAAATGGCACAGCACAGATTCAAGAAAAACAGTTGCTTTCAAACTAGGGATTACACATTGACACATCCAGCCCAAAGAGGGAGGTTTAAAAAATACATAGTAGTTGCCAAAGTTTCAGAGCAGGTCTTTAATAACACTCATTGCTGAGAGCATATGCTTTATGACACTATACAGAAAATGCCAGTAACCTGTCATTAAAATTCCCAAATTAACAATTAAAATGTCATTTACACCTGGGTCGTGTTCATGAGGCCACTCAACGGATAACATTTTAAATCATTTTACAACAGAAAACAAGAACTCCCTGTTTCAGTCTGTTTTCTTCCGTTTGCTGCCTAATGAACACAACCCAGGAGACTGAAGAAAAGCTATTGAAAAATCACCTACATTTAAAATCTCAAAGAGCTTCTTCTTCTTGGAGGGCTCCTCCACCCAGAGGACTATCTGCCGGATGTCGGCGCAGGGCTGGTTCCTGTCCCCGATGGCGATACGTACCGGGTCCTGGGTCAGTCGGGCTGCCAGCTGCTCTGTGCCCTTGGGGATGGTGGCAGATGTTAGCAGGGTCTGGTGCTCCTCCGGGATGTTCTCCAGAACCTTCAGGATCTGCTGCTGAAAGCCCATCTTCAGCATGGTGTCTGCCTGCACTCATAAGAGGACAAATGATTTTTCATTCTGCTGAACAATGTCGAAATAGTATTACTGGTACACGGGATGGAGGTCAATCCCATTTCAATTAAGTCAATCTACAAAAATATGCTCTTTTGCCAACTCTGGTACATTTACATCGATGTGAATACTGAAATGTTGATTAATTTGCACGGTCTTTCGTTAAACAAAAGGGAAGTGTCCTTTTAAATCATTTCAAAATGACGGCACAATAGTGTTCTTCATTAATGCTATGAGAAGACATATTTACCTCGTCAACCACCACAACCCTCACTCCATCCAGCTGCACTGCCTTCTGTTTCAGGATCTCCAGCAGTCGTCCTGGGGTAGCAATTATTATCTAGAAGGCAGGTAAGTTGGCGATTATTATCTAGAGGGCAATTAAGGAGGCGATTATTATCTAGAGGGCACTTAAGGAGGCGATTATTATCTAGAGGGCACTTAAGGAGGCGATTATTATCTAGAGGGCACTTAAGGAGGCGATTATTATCTAGAGGGCACTTAAGGAGGCGATTATTATCTAGAGGGCACTTAAGGAGGCGATTATTATCTAGAGGGCACTTAAGGAGGCGATTATTATCTAGAGGGCACTTAAGGAGGCGATTATTATCTAGAGGGCACTTAAGGAGGCGATTATTATCTAGAGGGCACTTAAGGAGGCGATTATTATCTAGAGGGCACTTAAGGAGGCGATTATTATCTAGAGGGCACTTAAGGAGGCGATTATTATCTAGAGGGCACTTAAGGAGGCAATTATTATCTAGAGGGCACTTAAGGAGGCGATTATTATCTAGAGGGCACTTAAGGAGGCGATTATTATCTAGAGGGCACTTAAGGAGGCGATTATTATCTAGAGGGCACTTCAGGAGGCGATTATTATCTAGAGGGCACTTCAGAGAAAAGCAAATACAGTTTGGTTAATCAAACTGTATTAATTAAATAAATAAACGTAATGTTTCTTAAGGCAAGTGGTAACTCTACTTTGCACATAGAAAGAAGTCTATTTGCATCCGTTGTTTAATGGCTGTAGTCGTCCCTTCTCATGGCTATCTGCATAGGGCGGCAGGGTAGCCTAGTGGTTAGAGCGTTGGACTAGTAACCGGAAGGTTGTGAGTTCAAACCCCCGAGCTGACAATCTGTCGTTCTGCCCTTGAATAGGCAGTTAACCCACTGTTCCCAGGCCGTCATTGAAAATAAGAATTTGTTCTTAACTGACTTGCCTGGTTAAATAAAGGAAAAAATAAAAAATAAAAATAGTATAGCCTGTCATTTGAAATTGTAGCTAAGCTATGGAGGGCCTTCATTGCAAGGTTATGGGAATTTAATATTGACATCATGTAGAAAATGTCTGGTAAAACATTGACCTAATACTGTCCAGTACTCTCTTTGAAACATTGACGTAACAATTGTAGACTAATGTACAGCATCATGAGAAACGTTGTACACTATTATACAGCATTATAAGAAACGTTGAGGTAACGTTGTACACTATTATACAGCCTCATGGGTAACGTTGTACACTATTATACAGCCTCATGGGTAACGTTGTACACTATTGTACAGCATCATGAGAAACGTTGAGGTAACGTTGTACACTATTGTACAGCGTCATAAGAAACGTTGAGGTAACGTTGTACACTATTGTACAGCATCATGAGAAACGTTGAGGTAACGTTGTACCTTGATGGTGCTCTTGAGGCGGTGGAGCTGCGGGGGCAGGGGCATGCCTCCCACCAGCAGGCCAGTCCTCATGTTAGGTAGGCCCATCACCAGCTCCTTAGTCTGCCTCTCGATCTGAATGGCCAGCTCCCTGGTGGGGGTCAGGATGAGAGCTGCCGGACCACCGAGACCACCCTCCACTAGCCTCTGATTGGGGAGGAATCAAGACAATATTTATTAACAATAAATAGCTTTTTGGTCTAAGGGTAGCAAATTTCAAGTAACTTCCACACTTTTTAGTTTTCATTTCTGGAAACAACCCTAGAGTTAGGCTCCGTAAGGGTTAGGCTCCGTAAGGGTTAGGCTCCGTAAGGGTTAGGCTCCGTAAGGGTTAGCCTCCGTAAGGGTTAGCCTCCGTAAGGGTTAGCCTCCGTAAGGGTTAGCCTCCGTAAGGGGTAGCTAAGCTACAGAACATAAAACAGGCCTGTGCATATGAATTACTCATCGCTGTTGCTTCAAGGAGTCGCCAGTGAGAGACCGGTTCAAAATTGGGTTTAACAGCGGTGCTGGATTTTCAACGTTTAGCCGAGGTACTTCTAGCTGAAAACGGTGCCAACAGTGAGGTTGAAACACAGTGAGGTTGATATTTGTCCTTTGTGACAAACCTTGATATTGGTTATAGTCCGTTCTGACAAACCTTGATACTTGTTATGTTATAGAGTCCGTTCTGACAAACCTTGATATTGGTTATAGTCCGTTCTGACAAACCTTGATACTTGTTATGTTATAGAGTCCGTTCTGACAAACCTTGATATTGGTTATAGTCCGTTCTGACAAACCTTGATACTTGTTATGTTATAGAGTCCGTTCTGACAAACCTTGATATTGGTTATAGTCCGTTCTGACAAACCTTGATACTTGTTATGTTATAGAGTCCGTTCTGACAAACCTTGATATTGGTTATAGTCCGTTCTGACAAACCTTGATACTTGTTATGTTATAGAGTCCGTTCTGACAAACCTTGATATTCTCTCTCTCTTTTTTTTTCAACTTTAAAAAGTTCCTCCTTTGTTACTCAATATTATGAGAAAAATCATTTCAGTATTTTTCACAACCATGAAACCAAAAAAGTATCATGAAAGATAAACACTAATGAGCTTTTCACACCACAACCAAGCCGAGCCTGTACAAAGCTGTACTAGGTACAGTTGAAGTCGTAAGTTTACATACACCTTAGCCAAATACATTTAAACTCAGTTTTACACCATTTCTGACATTATCTCCTAGTAGAAATTCTGTCTTCGGTCAGTTAGGATCAACACTTTATTTTAAGAATGTGAAATGTCAGAATAATAGTAGAGAGAACGATTTATTTATTTCATCACATTCCCAGTGGGTCAGAAGTTTACATACACTCAATTAGTATTTGTTATCATCGTCTTTAAATTGTTTAACTTGGGTCAAACGTTTCTGGTAGCCTTCCACAACCTTCCCACAATAAGTTGGGTGAATTTTGGCCCATTCCTAATGACAGAGCTGGTGTAACTGAGTCAGGTATGTAGGCCTCCTTGCTCACACACACTTTTTCAGTTCTGCCCACAAATTTATGGGATTGAGGTCAGGGCTTTGTGATGGCCACTCCAATACCTTGACTTTGTTGTCCTTAAGCCATTTTGCCACAACTTTGGAAGTATGCTTGGGGTCATT
The DNA here is from genome assembly GCF_002021735.2 of Oncorhynchus kisutch. NCBI lineage: Eukaryota > Metazoa > Chordata > Actinopteri > Salmoniformes > Salmonidae > Oncorhynchus > Oncorhynchus kisutch. The sequence continues at coordinate 7,668,764 of NC_034177.2, forward strand.
GTCCATTTGGAAGACCCATTTGCGACCAAGCTTTCACTTCCTGACTGATGTCTTGATGTTGCTTCAATATATCCACATAATTTTCCCTCCTCATGATGCTATTTATTTTGTGAGGTGCACCAGTCCCTCCTGCAGCAAAGCACCTCCACAACATGATGCTGCCACCCCCGTGCTTCATGGTTGAGATGTTGTTGTTTATACTTGCGTACTATTGTTTGTACAGTTGAACGTGATATCTTCAGGCTTTTGGAAATTGGTCTCAAGGATGAACCAGACTTGTGGAGGTCTACAATTTTTTCTGAAGTCTTGGCTGATCTCTTTAGATTTTCCCATGATGTCAAGCAAAGAGGCACTGAGTTTGAAAGTAGGCCTTGAAATACATCCACAGGTACACCTCCAATTGATGTCAATTAGCCTATCAGAAGCTTCTAAAGCCATGACATCATTTTCTGGAATTTTCCAAGCTGTTTAAAGGCACAGTCAACTTAGCGTATGTAAACTTCTGACCCACTGGAATTGTGATACAGTGAATGATAAGTGAAATAATCTGTCGGTAAACAATTGTTGGAAAAATGACTTGTGTCATGCACAAAGTAGATGTCCTAACCAACTTGCCAAAACTATAGTTTGTTAACAACAATGTGTGGAGTGGTTGAAAAACGAGTTTTTATGACTCCAACCTAAGTGTATATAAACTTCCGACTTCAACTGTAGGTATGCATCCACCAAAGTTGCTGAAAAGGTCCACGTGAAAAGAAAAACACTTTCAGACCCAGCATAGTTCAGTTCAGTGTGATAAAACAGTGTAATAATCAAGCCAGCCACAAAAACTGTATTTCACTATACCTTCAAAGCACACACTACCACTGGCAGCAGAAAGGCCACCGTCTTCCCAGAACCCGTGTCAGCACTGGCAATCACGTCCCTGCCAGCCAAGCCAACAGGCACCATCTGCATCTGAACAGGGGTGGGCGCCTCATACCCTGCCTTCTTCAGGTTGGCACTGAGAGTTGAGGGAAGGTTACATTGCTCAAACTCTATGATGGGCCTGCCCACCTCCCTGCCCTCTGTCACAATGCCCAGCTCCTGCTTTACTCGCTGCACTTGTTCCTCTGTCAACCCAGAGATAAATGCATCTTCCTTGTAGGAATAGTCCTTGTATACATCCTCAACAGTATCGCCAGCTCTGTCAACGGCTGGCTGTCCACATTGTGAAGTCCTCTTCTCCTCTGTGTCATCTCGGTTAAAGGCATCTTCCCCTGTGCCCATGCCCATTTTAGCCAGGTGACTGGCCTTGCACTCTAGGCTGCACACATCATTGTCAGTGCTGTCGCAGATGTACTCCCCGAAGCGAGCACACATGACGCAGACGGGCTCCCCCGGTTCGGGCCATCTCTGGCTCTTTCTGAAGGATTTTACAGGCTCCTCTTCTTCGCTTTCCTCGGTGCTGGACTCAGACTCTGAGGACTGTTGGTCCTCTGGTGCTTGTACAGGACTCCATGTACCCTGCTCCAGGGTTGGAAGGTGTGTGTCCTGGTCATCAGGCTTCACCTGTGTCTCAGCGTTCATGTCTGTCTCTACACTCTCATAGGGAGCTGTAGTGGAAGTCTTTAGGCTGTGGTTGGGGGGTTGTCCTGTGCCATCGCTGCCTTCCTTTTCTCCCTCCTGGCTCACCTTGCACTTCTTCTTAAGCACCTGACTTGTGTTGTCTGTTGGTCTCTTCACCTTCAGTGCTCTTGGCATAAACATGTTTCCAAAGTATTATCCTAAAGAGCATGAATGGGTGTGACAGACGGTTACGAATACGATATACACGATGTTTAACGTTAATCAAAGACTATCTCAGTGATAATGCCACCTGTACACGGATGAGTGGGCATCAGCTAGCAAACGCTAGTAACCTAGCCAGCTAGCGATACAAAACAACACCAGGTTTTGGCGCAATTACATTGCGATTTATAGATCAAAACGACGCAAGTAAACACACAAAACTAATTATTAATTGCTGATGAAAAACACAAAGATATCGACGTAAACACCCCAAACTGAAGCTAGCTGCTAGCGAGCATAAAGCATCTAATCCAACGTCAACTCACTCAGAAAGCAGACTCATGTTGATGACGTCTCTAGTCTTTTTCTTCTTCTTTGGGTTTTATGGCGAACTACACGCAAAAGGTGTGTTTTCGCCACCAACCGAACGGGGGTGCAAACATTTACAAAAAAATAAAAAATATCCATTGGGAGAAGGGAAATTGTACATTAATCCACGCAAATGTAAAAAAAAAAATCTGCATCTGGATTAGTATATTTTTAAAATCGAATTAAATAGTTTTTGTTGATCATATTATTCCAGTGCTAGCCTCTCTACACTTACTTCCTGTTAAGGCAAGGGCTGATTCCAAGGGTCTAATGCTAACCTACAAAGCATTACATGAGCTTGCTCCTACCTATCTTTCTGATTTGGTCCTGCCGTACAGACCTACACATACGCTACGGTCACAAGATGCAGGCCTCCTTACTGTCTCTAGAATTTCTAAGCAAACAACTGGAGGCAGGGGTTTCTCCTATAGAGCTACATTTTTATGGAATGGTCTGCCTATCCATATGAGAGACACAGACTCAGTCTCAACCTTTAAGTCTTTATTGAAGACTCATCTCTTCAGTAGTTCCTATGATTAAGTGTAGTCTGGCCCAGGAGTGTGAAGGTGAATGGAAAGGCACTGGAGCAATGAACCGCCCTTGCTGTCTCTGCCTGGCTGGTTCCCCTCTCTCCACTGGGATTCTCTGTCTCTAACCCTATTACAGGGGCTGAGTCACTGGCTTACTGGTGCTCTTCCATGCTGTCCCTGGAAAGGGGTGCGTCACTTGAGTGGGTTGAGTCACTGAAGTGATCTTCCTGTCAGGTTTGTGCCGTGGCGGAGATCTTTGTGGGCTATACTTGGCCTTGTCTCAGGATGGTAAGTTGGTGGTTGAAGATATCCCTCTAGTGGTATGGGGTTGTGCTTTGGCAAAGTGGTTGGGGTTATATCCTGCCTGTTTGGCCCTGTCCGGGGGTATCATCGGATGGGGCCACAGTGTCTCCCGACCCCTCCTGTTTCAGCCTCCAGTATTTATGCTGCAGTAGTTTATGTGTCGGGGGGTCAGTCTGTTATATCTGGAATATTTCTCCTGTCTTATCCGGTGTCCTGTGTGAATTTCAGTATGCTCTCTCTAATTCTCTCTTTCTTTCTCTCTCTCAGAGGACCTGAGCCCTAGGACCATGCCTCAGGACTACCTGGCCTGATGACTCCTTGCTGTCCCCAGCCCACCTGGCCGTGCTGCTGCTCCAGTTTCAACTGTTCTGCCTTAGGACTACAAATCCACATAATAAAGGAATGATGCATTATATATCATGTAAATACTTGCAACTGACAATACAAGGCTGAACCACAACAAATTATTAAGCAAATTCATCAAGGTTGTATCTGAATTTATGTTCAAACTTAGTTACTGATATATCCGTGTTCTGTCCAATGTTCTCTAACTACATATGACTCTAAATACCCCCAAGTCATGTTGTTAAGTTCAAAATAATAACATATAAAAAATAGCTGACACCAAATCAATGAGGGTTTGGAACTTTAAAGCCCAGATCTCAGAATCATCTTTTTGCAGATAGAACCATATAGTCCCAAACTCGACAGGCTAATCTATTTCATTGGTTAGTTAGAATGTGTATCTATCCTGGGATGCATTTTACAGAACATAAGCATTTTATCCAAACAAATCAAGCTATGTATGCGTAGATTCTGTCCAATTTCTAACTGTAGTAAAAGCATGATGGCCTCTTTTGATGTTGTGCAGAAGTGGCTGGGTGGTACGCGCACGCGCAATAGCGCAGCCCTTTCTTAGCCACAGTGCTGCAGGAGAACCGCAACAAGCGAGGAAAGCAGAGGGGAACCAACTTGTGTTTGAAAACAAAGACTTGAATGGGAATCGGAATGTTTTGTCTCTCTATATGAAGAAAATATGCGCCTTCCTCAGTGAGATTCTTCTGAAATAGGTTGACAGCTATTAGGCGAACCCCATTTAAACTGGGGCGTATTCATTACGCCGATTCTGTTGCAAAACTTTTCTTAAAAGTAAGCCAACGGAACGAAACGGGGAGGGACCTACCTGAATTTCTCCAATAGAAACTCTGTTTGGACTAATGATTACAACCCAGGTAGCAGCAGAATGGCTGAAAAATACAGGCAGAGTCGCTAATTGCACTATTCATTTTGACTCAAAGGAGTTAGACAATACCATACGGACGGTTTGCAGTCTACCCTCCATGTCTGCTCCAACGAATTGTACATTTACATAGGCAATTGAAGGCTTGCAAATCAAGTAACGTGTAGTGCATTCAAATCCTTTGTGGTGGGATGTCATCGACTTCTATTGCGACATAGTTAGTAACCATTGTGTTTGCCGAAGGCTGTTGACACTTCAGGGTGTTATGATGGGTGAAGTGACGGACGCCAGGGAAATTAAAAATACCTTTATTGTTCCCGCAATAAAGTCTTCCGGTCACTATGATTGTTCTCGAGCAAAAATCTACTGTAGCCTCACGTGGCTGGTGGCCAAAGCATTTGGGACAGGTAGGTGGTGTTCTGTTTTTATAAATTGCATTGTTTCATTTAGTTTGTCAATAATTACATCTATTTGGTTTTCAAACATATTTGTCAGCAATGTGGCTGTTTTCCCCATTGCAATATTATAGCTCAGCTATACAAATAACACACACCACATCATTCAAGCTAACAAGATATGCATTTTTAAAGTGCAATTGATGTGTATGTTGTGTGTGTGTGTGTATGTATGTATGTATGTATATATATATATATATACTGTAAAACCACTGTATTTACAATCCCTGAGAGAAGCATCCATCCAAAACAAGCAGGCATCATTCTCAAATAGACCTCTGCTAATTAAGAACCAGAACAGCTGCGTGATCAATTCTTATCTAGTTCAGTTCCGTTCATTGGCAGTGGGCTATAAACATGAGGGTGTGAAGTGAAACGGTGCCAGAGATTGTGAATGTATCCTGCTTGAGAGCTATGCCTCTTGAGTATGACACCACCCACACCATAATATCAGATCTAGATGGCTGTTGATGCCATCCTACTTTCGCAATCAAATGGTTATAGGTGTTACCATGGTTATCAGTAAGCCTCTATAGTAAGAGCATGTGACTCATATTATTATTATTATGTCTAACAGTAAAGATAATGTTGATACTCGGGTTCACATTGGTGGCTATATCTACAGTAGACCTAGTTACAGTATTAGTCACGAGAGTCACATTTGAGTCTACCGTAGTAACAAATAGCAGAGCAGTAACAGTTGTGTTTGGTTAGCCATTTAGGTACTTCAACAAAGACAACAGTTTTATGTGGTGGTAATATAAATTCATTTGGATATACATTTGAGTCTGAACACAAACCTTTTGTCACTTTGTAGGGGGGTGTACAGGCCATTATTTATATATATATATATATATATATAAGATGTGAATTGTCACAATCCAATTGTTTTCCACCTCACCCCATTGCTCTAAACTGCATTGAGTCCCAATGGTCACTGATGACCAGATTAGAGATCTCATGACTCATCTGTGAAGCAAGGCCCAGCTCAATGATGTGGAATGTAGCTTGAAGCTGGTCAAGAGGTACTTGTGTGGGTCTGGTTTCCCCGGATACAGATTGATAGTAGACCTGGGCTAAAAAGCATGTTCAATCGAGATTCTCCACTGAAAGAGCATTTTAGTCTAATCTGTGCCTGGGAATCTGGCTCTAGGGGTCTTTTCGATACATTTTAATTACTGCACCTTGAGTTTCATTCCAAGACATGCAGTATTGCTAAAAGCCTCATAGTCACGGGACAATATGTGACCTTTTGAAAGCAGTTCAAACAGCACACGTTCTGGGAGAAAGTACTTCACATCTTATACTCTCTTCTTTGATCTGTTTTAAACCTTAGAGTTTGGTAATAGCCAGCAGTTTGCCTGAAGGATGATTGTGTTGTATAACCTACTCCGTGTACTCAAGCCTACTGTTTGTTAAAGGCCATAGAGCAGATGCAGAGATTTGCTTTACAGAAGGGAACATAGTAGTTGGGGCGGCAGGTAGCCTAGTGGTTAGAGGGGGGCGGCAGGTGGCCTAGTGGTTAGAGGGGGGCGGCAGGTGGCCTAGTGGTTAAATCAAATCAAATCAAATCAAATTTATTTATATAGCCCTTCGTACATCAGCTGATATCTCAAAGTGCTGTACAGAAACCCAGCCTAAAACCCCAAACAGCAAGCAATGCAGGTGGAGAAGCACGGTGGCTAGGAAAAACTCCCTAGAAAGGCCAATACCTAGGAAGAAACCTAGAGAGGGGGGCGGCAGGTGGCCTAGTGGTTAGAGGGGGGGCGGCAGGTGGCCTAGTGGTTAGAGGGGGGCGGCAGGTGGCCTAGTGGTTAGAGGGGGGCGGCAGGTGGCCTAGTGGTTAGAGGGGGGCGGCAGGTGGCCTAGTGGTTAGAGGAGGGCGGCAGGTGGCCTAGTGGTTAGAGGGGGGCGGCAGGTGGCCTAGTGGTTAGAGGGGGGCGGCAGGTGGTTAGAGGGGGGCGGCAGGTGGCCTAGTGGTTAGAGGGGGGCGGCAGGTGGCCTAGTGGTTAGAGCGTTGGGCCAGTAACCGAAAAGTTGCTGGATCAAATCCCCGAGCTGACAAGGTCGTTGTGCCCATGAGCAAGGCAGTTAACCCTCTATTCCCCAGATGTGGATGTCGATTTTAAGGCAGCCCCCCCCCCCGCACCTCCCTGATTCAGAGGGTTTGGGTTAAATGCGATAGACACATTTCAGTTGAATGCATTCAGTTGTACAACTGACTAGGTATCCCCCTTTCCCACTACACCATCCGCTCACTGATGCAAGACAATTAATTATGTTTCATGTCCTCATTGTGCTTTTGAAATAGCCAGTCAAATATGTATGCTAATACTGTTATTTTGGTTCATTTATTTATGTATGTAGTATTTGCACCAGGGGGGGGTGGGGTGGGTGGGGGGTAGCCTAGTGGTTAGAAGGTTGGACTAGTAATCAAAAGGTTGCCAGATCAAATCCCTGAGTTGACAAAAATCTGTCGTTCTGCCCCTGAACAGGCAGTTAACCCACTGTTCCTAGGCAGTCATTGTAATTAAGAATTTGTTCTTAACTGACTTGCCTAGTTAAATAAAGGTACAAAAAAAAAAAGAAGGTGAATGTGCCAAATGTAAGGAGATGTATGGGGGGGTCTACATGTCTCCTCAGATACAAAGCTAATGTCTGATATGAGACTTTAATAGTTGGACTAGATACAATAACCATTGTTCACTAACATAACTTTTGATAAGATGTTAGAAGTTGTAAAGATACAGTGCATTTGCAAAGTATTCAGACCCCATGACTTTTTCCACATTTTGTTACGTTTACAGCCTTATTCTAAAATTGATTTCAATTATTTTTTTCCTCATCAATCTACACAAAATACCCCATAATGACAAAGGGAAAACGGGTTTTTAGAAATGTTTGCAAAACAGAAATATCTTATTTATGTAAGTATTCAGACCCTTTGCTATGAGACTAGAAATTGAGCTCAGGTGCATCCTGTTTCCATTGATCATCCTTGAGATGTTTCTACAATTTGATTGGAGTCCATCTGTGGTAAATTCAATTGATTGGGCATGATTTAGAAAGGCACACACCTGTCTATATAAGGTCCCACAGTTGACAGTGCATGTCAGTGCAAAAACAAAGCCATGAGGTTGAAGGAATTGTGTCGAGGCACAGATCTGGGGAAGGTTACCAAAAAATGTCTGCAGCATTGAAGGTTCCAAAGAACACAGTGGACTCCATCGTTCTTAAATGGAAGAAGTTTGGAACCACCATGACTCTTCCTAGAGCTGGCCATCAGGCCAAACTGAGCAATCGGGGGAGAAGGGCTTTGGTCAGGGAGGTGACCAAGAACATAATGATCACTCTGACAGAGCACGAGAGTTTCTCTGTGGAGATGGGAGAACCATCTCTGCAGCACTCCACCAATTAGGCCTTTATGGTAGAGTTGCCAGACGGAAGCCGGCCCTCAATGAAAGGCACATGACAGCCCGATTTTCTAAAATACACCTAAAGGACTCTCAGACCAGGAGAAACAAGATTCTCTGGTCTGATTTAAATCAAGATTGAACTATTTGGCCTGACTGCCAAGCGTCACGTCTTGAGGAAACCTGGCACCATCCCTAAGGGAAAGCATGGTGGTGGCATTGTCATGCTGTGGGGATATTTTTTTCAACGGCAGGGACTGGGAGACTAGTCAGGATCGGAGGAAAGATGGACGAAGCAAAGTAAAAAGAGATCCTTGATGAAAACCTGCTCCAGAGCACTCGGGACCTCAGACTGTGGCGAAGGTTCACCTTCCAACAGGACAACAACCCTAAGCACACAGCAAAGACAACGCAAGAGTGGCTTCGGGACAAGTCTCAATGTCCTTGAGGTCCAGCCAGAGCCCGGACTTGAAGCCGATCTAACATCTCTTTAGAGACCTAAAAAATACATGTGCAGCGACGCTCCCCATCCAACCTGACAGAGCTTGAGAGGATCTCCAGAGAAGAATGGGAGAAACTCCCCAAATACAGGTGTCCCAAACTTGTAGCATCATGCTGCCAAAGGTGCTTCAACAAAGTACTGAGTAAAGGGTCTGAATACTTATGTAAATGTCATATTTCAGTTTTTAGTTATTATAAATTTGCACAAAAAAAATCTAAACCTGTTTTTGCTTTGTTATTGTGTATAGATTGATGAGAAAGAATAAAGCTGTAACGTAACAAACTGTGGAAAAGGTCAAGGGGTCTGAATACTTTCTGAATGCAACATTTAACACAATTTTGTCCTTTGTCTCACAGACATTTTTACGTTTTAAATTTTTTTTGTTGGTCATTTTAAAAAGATGCTCTTATCCCACCGGTCCCCTGTGGGAGTCGAACCAACAGCCCTGGAGTTCCAAGCACCGTGCCTTACCAACGGAGCAACACGGGACCACTGACAGTATGAATAAGAACAATAAATGGACGAGAAAGTTACATCAATTCTGACACACATCTAATACACAAGCATACGATTCAGAGAGTAACTGCCTGTAAATCAATCCCATTCAAACTCCCAACTGTTGTCATGAAAAGCTGCGTCCGTATTCCAATAGCATCTCAAAGTAGCCTTGGTCCAGGATCAGGTCCCCTCTGTCCTTTTATAAGGTGTATTCATTATGCTCTAAAAGGGAAAAACTGATCCTGTATCAGTACTCCTTCACTTAGTTTCTTTGTGAGTACGTGACCTGGTCGTATTTAATTTGCCCTCTGTTGTGCTTGTGTTTTTAATGCCCTACGTTGACTATTAGATACAGGAACCAATAGGAGAGCTTGTTTTACTGGGGTGTATTAGGGTATAACATGGGTCGGGAACAGGCGGCCCACGGGCCAAAACCGGCCTACAAGTCGTTTTTGGGGACCGAAGTGTTTAGTACAACAACAAAAAAGTTTTTTTTAAATCATCATAAATTCAGCCCCCAAAAACATCCCCACAAATAAAACTTCACATAATCTAGGTACGAAATGGTGTTATTTTCAAATACTATCTAATTCCTTGACCAGCTTGTGGTCAATTTGCAGTGTACAAATTAGCATAACTATGTTCCGACCCCTCGACCAGCCACTCTGACAACACTCAGCCCGCGGCTGAGTCCACCCCCGGGGTGGAAATAAATAAATAAATTGCACGTGGCATAAGCACTCCTAAAAACAACTGCGCTTTGAATCTAGCACAACCTCGACAAGACATCTGTTTTGTATTCCTTTGACTAACTGAACAGATCATCTTGTCTTAGCTCTTATTCATAAAGACCGACACAGATCTACACACTGTAGCATAGTAGAACAGTCAAATATATCCTCGTACCCGAGAACACTCGGGTACGAGTACAACCCTTTTCTGTTTTGTTTTTTTGAGTGGAACATCTCATTGAATTAATTTCACTAATTTGATTGGGGGCTATATGTATCAAGCACCTCCAGTGACAGAATAATTAAGTCCCCTTTATCCTTGTTATTTGATTCGTTGTCATCTAAAAGTTACATCTGACCCTGAATCAGCACTCCTACTTTGAGACACTTGATACAATTGGCCCCTTGACCAAGGGTGATGCAGTTGGATTCGGGCCTCGGAGAGACAGAATATTCTACTGCAGTTGCCAGTGAGACGATTTTAGGTTTTGTTGCTCTGTAATATTGGAAAATACATGAGCTTCTAACCAGATCCCTCCGTGTACCGTATTTTCAATTGGGTCTGAATGAAATGGGATGATTCCAAAAATACTGTCTCATGTTCCCAAAGGTAGAGAGGCAGATCTGGTCTTCAGATCCCAGCGTACACTGCTACCGCTCAGAATACTTTCAGGCACATAAGCAATTAAGCAGAGTTTGAGAGTACACACATATATATATATATATATATATATATATACACACACACACACACACACACACACACACACACACACACACACACACACACAGATAATGAATCTGGAATATATCAGATTTCGGTGTTGTCAAATCAAATCAAATGTATTTATATAGCCCTTCGTACATCAGCTGATATCTCAAAGTGCTGTACAGAAACCCAGCCTAAAACCCCAAACAGCAAGCAATGCAGGTGTAGAAGCACGTCGGATTGCTATGGTAACTTGTGTGGAACATATAATGCAGTTCTGCTCAGCACTTGAGGTTAGAGACTTGAGGTAGGAGAGGTTAGAGACTTGAGGTAGGAGAGGTTAGAGACTTGAGGTAGGAGAGGTTAGAGACTTGAGGTAGGAGAGGTTAGAGACTTGAGGTAGGAGAGGTTAGAGACTTGAGGTAGGAGAGGTTAGAGACTTGAGGTAGGAGAGGTTAGAGACTTGAGGTAGGAGAGGTTAGAGACTTGAGGTAGGAGAGGTTAGAGACTTGAGGTAGGAGAGGTCAGAGACTCGAGGTAGGAGACTCGAGGTAGGAGAGGTCAGAGACTTACATAAAGTGATCTATTGAACAGTAGGGAGTTCTGTTTTTTTCCCTTTGTGAATGCTACTAGGTGAGGTCCAGTGAGAGAGGAGTAGGCTATCCCTTGTCAATGTAGATTATTTGATCGAGGTGGGCATTATGGTGTCATCGCCTCAAAGGACTCTAGCCCCACCCCTAACCTTTATTTACTGTCCTCGCCTCTGGGAGCCGCGTCCACCCCTCCGATTGATCCTCTGGGAGCCGCGTCCACCCCTCCGATTGATCCTCTGGGAGCCGCGTCCACCCCTCCGATTGATCCTCTGGGAGCCGCGTCCACCCCTCCGATTGATCCTCTGGGAGCCGCGTCCACCCCTCCGATTGATCCTCTGGGAGCCGCGTCCACCCCTCCGATTGATCCTCTGGGAGCCGCGTCCACCCCTCCGATTGATCCTCTGGGAGCCGCGTCCACCCCTCCGATTGATCCTCTGGGAGCCGCGTCCACCCCTCCGATTGATCCTCTGGGAGCCGCGTCCACCCCTCCGATTGATCCTCTGGGAGCCGCGTCCACCCCTCCGATTGATCCTCTGGGAGCCGCGTCCACCCCTCCGATTGATCCTCTGGGAGCCGCGTCCACCCCTCCGATTGATCCTCTGGGAGCCGCGTCCACCCCTCCGATTGATCCTCTGGGAGCCGCGTCCACCCCTCCGATTGATCCTCTGGGAGCCGCGTCCACCCCTCCGATTGATCCTCTGGGAGCCGCGCCCACCCCTCCGATTGATCCTCTGGGAGCCGCGCCCACCCCTCCGATTGATCCTCTGGGAGCCGCGCCCACCCCTCCGATTGATCCTCTGGGAGCCGCGCCCACCCCTCCGATTGATCCTCTGGGAGCCGCGCCCACCCCTCCGATTGATCCTCTGGGAGCCGCGCCCACCCCTCCGATTGATCCTCTGGGAGCCGCGCCCACCCCTCCGATTGATCCTCTGGGAGCCGCGCCCACCCCTCCGATTGATCCTCTGGGAGCCGCGCCCACCCCTCCGATTGATCCTCTGGGAGCCGCGCCCACCCCTCCGATTGATCCTCTGGGAGCCGCGCCCACCGCTCCGATTGATCCTCTGGGAGCCGCGCCCACCCCTCCGATTGATCCTCTGGGAACCGCGTCCACCCCTCCGATTGATCCTCTGGGAACCGCGTCCACCCCTCCGATTGATCCTCTGGGAGCCGCGTCCACCCCTCCGATTGATCCTCTGGGAGCCGCGTCCACCCCTCCGATTGATCCTCTGGGAGCCGCGTCCACCCCTCCGATTGATCCTCTGGGAGCCGCGTCCACCCCTCCGATTGATCCTCTGGGAGCCGCGTCCACCCCTCCGATTGATCCTCTGGGAGCCGCGTCCACCCCTCCGATTGATCCTCTGGGAGCCGCGTCCACCCCTCCGATTGATCCTCTGGGAGCCGCGTCCACCCCTCCGATTGATCCTCTGGGAGCCGCGTCCACCCCCCCGATTGATCCTCTGGGAGCCGCGTCCACCCCCCCGATTGATCCTCTGCAGTGGTGTAAAGCACTTAAGTAAAAATGATTTAAAGTACTAAAGTAGTTTTTGGGGATATTTGTATATTTACTATTTATATTTTTGACTACTTTTACTCCATTACCTTCCTAAAGAAAATGATGTACTTTTTAGTCCTTGCATTTTCCCTGACACCCAAAAGTACTCGTTACATGTTCAATGCTTAGCAGGACGGGAAAATGTCTAATTCACACACTTATCAAGAGAACATCCCTGGTCATCCTATTGCCCTGATCTGGCAGACTCACTAAACACACATGCTTAATTTGTAAATTATGTCTGACTGTTGAAGTGTGCCCCTGGCTATCCGTAAATTAAATATATATATATATATATATATATATAATAATCGTGCTGGGTTAATATAATTGGAATTTTGAAACTATTTATACATTTACTTTGGATACTTAAATATATTTAAAAACCAAATACTTTTAGACTTTTTCTCAAGTAGTATTTTACTGGGTGACTTTCACTTTTAACTTGAGTCATTTTCTTTTAAGGTATATTTTCCATTTTTAATCAAGTATGAGAATTGGGTACTTTTTCCACCACTGGTTCTCTGTTGGTCAGTTTGCTTCTTCTCAAGGCGTAGGCCAAGGAGTTGCCCCAAATATAACCACGGAGTCATTCCATCTCAAAACTCACAAGAGGATTTCAACACTCACCATATCAGATTGTTTTGAAGTTGTCTCTGTAGGTAGAAACAAGATAAAAGATTTGTATTCCAGAAGCATTATTTTGTTGAAATATAATTTCATCTCTGAGAAATCAAGCTAATGGATTACACCCAAATTGGCCATTTTGTATTTATTTATAGGATTCTTTAATCTACCACAAATATAGTACCTAACATTCGATTTGGACGATCAGTTCCTTCTTTGCAACTTTGGTTAGAAAACCAATATCTTTTGCTCATGATGAAAATAAATGGTGGGCTCAATTAAGTGGTCAATCCAGTCCTTTAAAAAAAATCATTTTTATTTAACTAGGCAAGTCAGTTAAGAACAAATTCTTATTTACAATGACGGCCGACCCCGGCCAAACACAGACGACACTGGGCCAATGACGGCCGACCCCGGCCAATGACGGCCGACCCCGGCCAATGACGGACGACGCTGGGCCAATGACGGCCGACCCCGGCCAAACACGGACGACGCTGGGCCAACCCCGGCCAAACACGGACGATGCTGGGCCAATGACGGCCAACCCCGGCCAAACACGGACGACGCTGGGCCAATGACGGCCAACCCCGGCCAAACACGGACGACACTGGGCGGCCAATTCTGTGCCGCTCTATGGGATTCCCAATCACAGCCGGATGTGATAGAGCCTGGATACGAACCAGGGACTGTAGTGACGCCTCTTGCATGGAGACGCAGTGCCTTAGACCGCTGCGACACTCAAATGTCCTCAATGAAAGCAATTCAGTTTGTCCTTCACTTGGTAACCTTGTGCTTCAACCCAACTCCTTGAAGAGTCCAACAAATGGCAGCTGTCTGAGCGTGCTATCTGCACAATTCTCATATGAAGACTTTTCCTACAAGCTCCAAACTTTGATGGAGAAATGGGCTAGTGACTAAAATGTTGTGATAATAAATAAATGAATAAAATAGTAAAATTTTATAATGCATTGTATGTTTTTCATTCAAATGTTTAGAAAACATTGCTATATGTAGTGGGATTAGTGATACTTACCATTGAACCAAACCCAATAGCAATACAAAACAGTAAACAGTGTATGTTTGGGACTTTTACCATTGAACACTTTAAAAATAAACTATAAATATGTGTTGTCCATATGAATAACCCCTATGATGTAACTGGAATGATGAGATGTTCTTCTTCTCTGTTTTTGATGAGAGATGTTCTTCTTCTCTGTTTTTGATGATAGATGTTCTTCTTCTCTGTTTTTGATGAGATGGATGTCCTTCTCTGTTTTTGATGATATAGATGTTCTTCTCTGTTTTTGATGAGATGGATGTCCTTCTTCTCTGTTTTTGATGATATAGATGTTCTTCTTCTCTGTTTTTGATGAGATAGATGTTCTTCTTCTCTGTTTTTGATGAGAGAGATCTTCTTCTCTGTTTTTGATGAGAGAGATGTTCTTCTGTTTTTGATGAGAGAGATGTTCTTTGTTTTTGATGAGAGAGATGTTCTTCTTCTCTGTTTTTGATGATAGATGTTCTTCTTCTCTGTTTTTAATGAGATAGATGTTCTTCTTCTCTGTTTTTGATGAGAGAGATGTTCTTCTTCTCTGTTTTTGATGAGATAGATGTTCTTCTTCTCTGTTTTTGATGAGAGAGATGTTCTTCTCTGTTTTTGATGAGAGAGATGTTCTTCTCTGTTTTTGATGAGAGAGATGTTCTTCTCTGTTTTTGATGAGATAGATGTTGTTCTTCTGTTTTTGATGAGATAGATGTTCTTCTTCTCTGTTTTTGATGAGAGAGATGTTCTTCTCTGTTTTTGATGAGAGAGATGTTCTTCTCTGTTTTTGATGAGAGAGATGTTCTTCTTCTCTGTTTTTGATGAGAGAGATGTTCTTCTTCTCTGTTTTTGATGTGAGAGATGTTCTTCTTCTCTGTTTTTGATGTGAGAGATGTTCTTCTTCTCTGTTTTTGATGAGAGATGTTCTTCTTCTCTGTTTTTGATGAGATAGATGTTCTTCTTCTCTGTTTTTGTTTTATTGTTTCACTGCCATACTGTGTTTAACTGTGTTGGATCTTGTCCAGCCATCTTGTCTCAAGAGGACCACAATGGAAATCCCAGACTTTGTGTGTTGTCCTCCATGATTTAACAATGGAAATAAGTCCCAGACTGTATTGTGTGTTATCCTCCATGATTTTATTCATGTGCATGTATGGCTTTTTCAGGTTTTATGTGTGCTTGTTTTTTTTAAATGGTCGCACTAAGGACCACTTTCTCTGTAAATAGGAGTAACAACATGAATTTGTGCATGACGCCATCAGTCTGCTGAGACTGACCATCAGTCTGCTGAGACTGACCATCAGTCTGCCGAGACTGACCATCAGTCTGCCGAGACTGACCATCAGTCTGCCGAGACTGACCATCAGTCTGCCGAGACTGACCATCAGTCTGCCGAGACTGACCATCAGTCTGCCGAGACTGACCATCAGTCTGCCGAGACTGACCATCAGTCTGCCGAGACTGACCATCAGTCTGCCGAGACTGACCATCAGTCTGCCGAGACTGACCATTAGTCTGCTGCTCTCTCTCTCTGCTGAGACTGACCATCAGTCTGCTGTTCTCTCTCTCTGCTGAGACTGACCATCAGTCTGCTGTTCTCTCTCTCTGCTGAGACTGACCATCAGTCTGCTGAGACTGACCATCAGTCTGCTGCTCTCTACCTCCACTGAGACTGACCCTCAGTCTGCTGCTCTCTCGCTCCACTGAGACGGACCATCAGTCTGCTGCTCTCTCCCTCCACTGAGACTGACCATCAGTCTGCTGAGACTGACCATCAGTCTGCTGCTCTCTACCTCCACTGAGACTGACCCTCAGTCTGCTGCTCTCTCGCTCCACTGAGACGGACCATCAGTCTGCTGAGACTGACCCTCAGTCTGCTGCTCTCTTCCTCCACTGAGACGGACCATCAGTCTGCTGCTCTCTCCCTCCGCTGAGACGGACCCTCAGTCTGCTGCTCTCTCCCTCCACTGAGCCTGACCATCAGATGCAGGCACCACCACAATGCTCATTCAGCTGCGCTTCACAAGTCATACAACAATGGATCTATTACCGGTTTGATCATATAGTCCACCTCAAATTTTGAAATATAATTTAAAAAAATGTCCCGAACAACAATGCATTGGCAGGGCAAAGCCAGTATGCAGTGATACTGTATTGGGCCTATAGTCTACTGCACAAACCTCATTGCTACAGAACTGTTTATAATTGGTTAATGTTGAATAGGCTTATGTTTTTTTTACGTCGTTAAAAAAATCTGACCGGTAGATCTCGGCTTGCATTTTGACTCCAAGTGATCTTGACTCAGAAAAGGTTGGTGACCACTGTTCTAGAGTTTTCCCCGTTAACACTATCAACGTTTCCCATTACTGTGGCAATTGTGATCAAATCAACACAAAATTAGCCACTTTCAATGCAACATACCGAAACAAAACAAACTATGCAAGAGATTTTTGTTGTAGGCCGAACGCATCGGAGTAAGATTCTATTGCAATGACAAGCACTACTCAAGCCCGTTCTCTAAACAGACCAGTGCGCTATAACCAGTCAGACCTGCAGTAGGCCTATATGTAAATAGACCATTGCCATATATGGAACTGTGCCATTCACTTTGAACTGGACTGTGTTTACAGCATGAGCTGCATGTAGCCACGTGTGCACATATTTGTTTTTATCCTTTGCTAGTTAGTGAGTTATTAGTCCAGTTATAGGGCAATTTTCGTATTAAAGAGGCAGTGTTGTATTTTGAGACCGGCTTGAATAAGCTACGTAGCCAATAGGCAGAGGGTAGCATAATTTGTCTGATTCTCTGTAATAATGGTATGGGAATATTAATGCATTTTATAAAGTGTTTTATTGTATCAAACAACACAACATTTTCAGTCACTCTACATTATGATCAAATAGCCACAGTAGCCTACTTGGCTACTACAGACCTCAAATTTGCTCATCGCTGATTTTTTTTGAATACGATGTAATTAATTGAATTATTTGAATATGATATAAATTATGTACATTGAAAGTGCCAATTTGGGTGCAATCAATTTCTCAGAAATCATATTAAATGTCAACAAAATAATGTTTCAGGAATGCTCATCTTCGAACTACTAAAAAAAGATTTCAGAAAAATCTGGCTTGCTAAAATGACAATGAAACAGGGTCAGATTACTTCTTCATCCCGCTAAAGGTTTAGGTAAGGACTGTTGGTAATCTGATCCTAGATCTGCAATTAATAGCAACTTCTACCTCAAGTACCCTTTGGTGACCTTGTTAATTAGATAGCGTGTCTCTGTTATGAGCTGCTGACTTGGCCTGTCTAATATGATCCCCAGAGTGGTGTGAGTGTGGATGAAGGGTGTGAAGCTGAGAAGTTCCCTCTTACTGTGGCTTCACCGATCATAACGAACACCCATCTGGTGTGTGTGTGTGTGTGTGTGTGTGTGCGGCAGAGTGTTACATCGTGAAGGAATCAATCTACTTTCAGCCACACTCCTAATGTGCAGCTCCTTGAGTGGTGTGAAAATCAGGTTATTTTATAGCTTGTTGTTTTGTGGATACAGAGTCTCTGGTTTTTATACCGTCCCCATTTTTTTCTCAGCACCCTGTGAAAGTCTGACAAGGAAGAAATACATTTTTGAACTCCAGGCCAACTGAGATACACACACACACACACACACACACACACACACACACACACACACACACACTCTGATCAGGTTCCTTTCCTACTGTAGTTTCCATGGTAACACACATTGCAGTTCATCCATAGTGTATTTCATAACGGATATAACCACCATGTCTTTTGGACGAGGAAACAATGAAGTAGACTCAATTACTATCAGTCGTGTTGACTTGTTCAATACTATATTGACACCCTAATCTCGTTTTATATCAGGAACAACAACACTGTATCAGGTACTATGAGCTGGTTTAGGAGTGGAACGGTTGTCTAGTTAACGGTTAACTACTGCGCATGATTCCCTTTTGCATTACAACATTTAGAAAGTTAATTATCATTTTTCCTGGGAGCAAATGGTATATTCACCGATTCACTCTTGACTTAGAAAAATGTAGTATGTGCCAAAGCATTCTCTCTTTTGACCTCTCTACCTCTCCCTCCTAAACAGACAGTGTCCCGGCCGACCTGAAGGAGCCCTTCTACACAGACCAGTATGAACAGGAGCATCTGAAGCCTGCAGTAGTCAGCCTACTGCTGTCTGCTGAGCTCTACTGCAGAGCCGGGAGCCTCATCCTGACAAGTGGAGGTCACGATGCTGTCACCCAGCCCCTGGTTGGTCACGATGCTGTCACTCAGCCCCTGGTTGGTCGCGATGCTGTCACCCAGCCCCTGGTTGGTCACGATGCTGTCATCCAGGCCCTGGCCCAGAAGGGACTCCACGTCACAGACCAGACGAGGCTGGTTACTGAGAGAGACCTCCGCAAGAGGCCCCTACAGATGGTAAGGGAGAGGGGTTGGGTTGGGGGATAGTGTGGGTCTGGTTACTGAGAGAGACTTCCGCAAGAGGCCCCTACAGATAGTAAGGGAGAGGGGTTGGGTTGGGGGATAGTGTGTGGCTGTGGGTTGGCTACTGAGAGAGACCTCCGCAAGAGGCCCCTACAGATAGTAAGGGAGAGGGGTTGGGTTGGGTTGGGGGATAGTGTGTGGCTGTGGGTTGGCTACTGAGAGAGACCTCCGCAAGAGGCCCCTACAGATAGTAAGGGAGAGGGGTTGGGTTGGGGGATAGTGTGTGGCTGTGGATCTCTTTCCCTCCATGTTTTTTTTGTGACTTCTTTCAGTCTGTTTTAGTGCCTTTTAGTGTCGATCTCTCTCTTTGTCTTGCTATCTGCATCTGTCTTTCTCTCTCATCTCTGTACTTCTCTATAGCCTAGGTCTTCTCATTGTGACTTTTATTGAAGCAGTCTCCACCTGCAGGATTTGATTGGCAGGGGTTTTACCGGAATTACTTGAAACTCCCCTGGCCTAATCAGAATACCCTCATAAGCATAAGCATGTTAATGCCCAGTACCCACATCGTTTTGAAATCAGCCCACTATTTTTCAGGGTGGACCGTCTGTCTGTCTGGTCTTGTCTTGTCGTCTTGTCTCGTCTAAGTAAGTAGTAGCTGTTTGTATCTCTACTACTCTTTCTCTCTATTCCCCTGTTTTATCTTTCTGCCTCTCTCCATGAGGCTTTGGTCAAAGGGGGGGTATATAGGGAACGGGGTATATTTGGAACTTGAAGCTTTCCACCTTCTCAACTGAGGTCCCATCGATGTGGATAGGGGCGTGCTCCCTCAGCTGTTTCCTGAAGTCCCCGAACAGCCCCTTTGTTTTGTTGACATTGTGTGAGAGGTTGTTTTCTTGCACCACTCTGCCAGGATCCTCACCTCCTCTCTGTAGGCTGTCTTGTCATTGCTGATAATCAGGCCTACTACTGTTGTGTTGTCTGCAAATTTGATGATTGTGTTGGAGGCGTGTGTGGCCACGCAGTCATGGGTGAACAGGGAGTACAGGAGTGGGCTGAGCAAGCACCCTTGTGGGGCCACTGTGTTGAGGATCAGCGAAGTGGAGGTGTTGTTTCCTACCTTTACCATCTGGGAGTGGCCCGTCAGCAACTCCAGGACCCAGTTGCACAGGGCGGGGTTCAGATCCAGGGCCTCGAGCTTAATGTTGTGTTAAAGGCTGAGCTGTAGTCAATGAACAGCATTCTTACGTAGGTATTCCTCTTGTCCAGATAGGAACAGGCAGTGCGATGGCAATTGCATCATCTGTGGATCTATTGGGGCGGTAAGCAAAAGTGTGTCTAGGGTGTCCGGTAAGGTAGAGGTGATAACTAGCCTCTCAAAGCACTTCATGATGACAGAAGTGAGTGCTACGGGGCGATAGTCATTTAGTTCAGTTACCTTTTCTTGAAGCAAGTGGAGAAAACAGACTGGGACAGGGAGAGATTGAATATGTCCGTAAACACTCCAGCCAGCTGGTCTGCACATGTGCTGAGGACACTGCTAGAGATGTAATCTGGGCCGACAGCCTTGCGAGGGTTAACACGCTTAAATGTCTTACTCACATAGGCCATGGAGAACGATAGCCCACAGTCCCTGGGAGCAGGCCGCAACGGTGGCACTGTGTTATCCTCAAAGCGGGCGAAGAAGGTGTTTAGCTTGTCCGTGAACAAGTCCTCGGTCTCTGCGACATGGCTGGTTTTCCCTTTGTGATTGTCTGTAGACCCTGCCATATACGTCTCGTGTCTGAGCCATTGATTTGTGACTCCAGTTTGTCTCTGCACTGAAGTTTTGCCTGTACTGACGTTGTTGAATAGACCTTTAGCACGGGTACTTCCTTGAGTTTCTACCTATAGGAAAGGAGGAGCAAAATGGAGTCATGATCTGATTTTGCCGAAGGGGGGGTGGGAGAGGGCTTTGTAGCCATCCCGGAAGGTGGAGTAACAGTGATCGAGAGTTTTTCCAGAGCCAATATACAGTGTGTTGATAGAACTTCAGTAGTGTTTTTCTCAAATTTGCGTTGTAAAAATGCCCAGCTACAATAAATGCGACCTCAGGATATGTGGTTTCCACTTTGCAATAAGTCCAGTGTAGTTCCTTGAGGGCTGCCATGGTATCAGCTTGAGGGGGAATATACACGGCTGTGACTATAACCGAAGATAATTCTCTTGGGAGGTAATACGGTCAGCCTTTGATTGTTAGGTATTCTATGTCGGGTGAACAAAAGGACTTGAGTTCTGTATGTTATCACAATCACACCATGAGTAGTTAATCATGAAACATACACCACAGCCTTTCTTCTTCCCAGAGAGCTTTATTCCTGTCTGTGCGATGTACTGAGAACCCAGCTGGCTGTATGGACGGGGACAGTATATCCAGAGAGAGCTATGATTCTATGAAACAGAGTATGTTACAGTCCCTGATGTCTCTCTGGAAGGAGATCCTTGCCCTGAGCTCATCTACTTTATTGTCCAGAGACTGAACATTAGCGAGTAATATACTCAGAAGCGGTGGATGGTGTACATGGCTCCTGAGTCAGACTAGAAGTCCACTTCGAATACCTCTTCCTGGCCGGTGGTGTCTTGGAGCAGCCTCGGGAAAATTTCAATTGCCCTGGAGGGTATGAACAAAGGATCCAATTCGTGAAAGTCATATTTCTGGTGAGTTACCACCGCTCTGATATCCAGAAGTTATTTCCGTAATCCAGAAGTTATTCCTGTAATAACACAAAAAACATTCTGGGCTAATAATAATAAATAAAACACACAAAAAAAAACAAATACTACAAAGTTGCTTAGAGAAGCAGAGCTGCCATGTCTGTCGGTGCCACCTTACACAGACCTGTAGGCTGTCTCGGGACAGAAATGACTAGGCTAGGCAGGCAGCCCTATCGAGTTGAAATGAGAAGCAATCATTATGCCATGTCTCAGTCACAATAGGAGGCCTTTTTCACCTGATTGGTTTTGGATTGAGGGATGTTTTTATTTGAATTGAATATGCAAATGAGGCTGTTGTTCAAATTCCTAGTTTTTCACTGATTGACATTTTGTTTACTCTACCCTCTCCTCGTTGACTATTTGCATGAGTAATTGTCAACCATAATTCCGTTGTGTTTCGCTTGTATTGCTGTCCTAATACCAGTCACTATCGACTGCTAACAGTATGACATTTAGTAGAGATTAGGGCACAATTACTGTGTAAAGGACAGTTATGGATGAAGACTATCATGTAAGTACAATAACCATTATAAGTCAAAAAACATATACTGATTGTACAGTACCAGTCAAAGTTTTAGAAGTTTTAGAACACCTACTCATTCAAGAGTTTTTCTTTATTTTTACTATTTTCTACATTGTAGAGTAATAGTGAAGACATCAAAACTATGAAATAACACATATGGAATCATGTAGTAACCAAAAAAGTGTGAAACATGTATGTGACCCGATTTGGGAAACTAAGCAAATATCGCAAGTCACGACTTCACAGGACAGCCGTTTGAACATAAAATGTATTTTTAAATCCAAATGATTACCAACACAGATTAAAGAACTCAAATGGACAGAAGCCTTCTATGGCGGACCAATCTGAACTACTCTCTCGGCAATTTTGACAGAAAATGGCTTCATTTCAAGCTAAAGTGTACTGTTAGCTACCTACTGTAGCTAACATTAGCTGGCTGGCCCCCAAGCTGATGTTATCATTTGTTTCCCAAAGCCGTTTGCTGTTCTAGTTAGCTAACATTGAACATGGTTGGTTAGCTCCCAGCACTGTGTCATTGTTGGCACTGTTCATTGTTGTTTAACTAGCTAACATTAGCTAGCTGGCTGGCTCGATAGCTTACGTGTGTACAACACCCATTGAATATGGCTGGTGTCAGTAAACGTCTGCAAAAAAGCGTAATGAAATTGTTGCCAGCAGAGCTTGATAGGATGTTTTCATATCTAGAGGTAAACTAATCATCGGCCAGAGCGTCAAGTGTGTGCTTCGAGAGCAAAACAAGATGGGTGGGGCTAAAGCTTAAGAGGGTGTGAACGATGCTGAATGGGTGTTGACAAAGAAGAGCTCTTCACTAGATAGCAAAACATTCAAAGGTGATTTTCTCAAAAGTGAGTTTACAAGTTGATCAACTTTCAAAACAGAATTAGTTTCTCATTGTTCCTCACATGCAGTGTATGATACACAATTTTGTAGCTCTGAGTGTCTAATTTTATCTAATGTAAAAAATACAATTTCACATTTTGCTATACAAGGCCAAATCCATGTGGTGAGTCACATATATTTTATATTCTTCAAAGTAGCCACCCTTTGCCTTGATGACAGCTTTGCACACTCTTGGCATTCTCTCAACCAGCTTCCCCTGGAGTGCTTTTCCAAAAGTCTTGAAGGAGATCCCACATGCTGAGCACTTGTTGGCTGCTTTTCCTTCACTCTGCGGTCCAACTCATCCCAACTATCTCAATTGGGTTGATGTCAGGTGATTTTGGAGGCCAGGTCATCTGATGCAGCACTCCCATCACTCTCCTTGGTCAAATAGCCCTTACACAGAATGGAGGTGTTTTGGGTCATTGTCCTGTTGAATAACAAATTATAATCCACCTAAGCGCAAACCAGATGGGATGACGTATCGCTTCAGAATGCTGTGGTAGACATGATGGTTAAGTGTGCCTTGAATTCTAAATAAACCACTGACAGTGTCACCAGCAAAGCACCCTTACACCATCACACCTCCTCCTCCATGCTTCACGGTGGGAACCACACATGCAGAGATCATCCGTTCATCTACTCTGCGTCTCACAAAGACACGGCGGTTGGAACCAAAAATCCTCAGTTTGGAGTCATCAGACCAAAGGACAGATTTCCACCGGTCTAATGTCGATTGCTTGTTTTTCTTGGCCCAAGAAAGTCTCTTCTTCTTATTGGTGTCCTTTAGTAGTGGTTTCATTGCAGCAATTCAACCATGAAGGCCTGATTCACACAGTCTCCTCTGAACAGTTGATGTTGAGATGTGTCTGTTACTTGAACTCTGAAGCATTTATTTGGGCTGCAATTTCTGAGACTTGTAAAGTCTAATGAACTTATCCTCTGCAGCAAAGGTAACTCCGGGTCTTCCTTTCCTGTGGCGGTCCTCATGAGAGCCAGTTTCATCATAGCGCTTGGTTTTTTGCGACTGCACTTGAAGAAACTTTAAGTTCTTGACATTTTCCGGATTGAGCTCCATTCATGTCTTAAAGTAATGATGGACTGTTGTTTCTCTGTGTGTATTTGAGCTGTTCTTGCCATAATATGGACTTGGTCTTTTACCAAATAGGGCTATCTTCTGTATACCAACCCTACCTCGTCACAAAACAACTGATTGTCTCAAATGCATTAATTAAGAAGGAAATAAATTCCACAATTGAACTTTTAACAAGGCATACCTGTTAATTGGAATGCATTCCAGGTGACTACCTGAAGCTGGATGAGACAATGCCAAATGTGCAAAGCTGTCATCAAGGCAAAGCTGTCATCAAGGCAAAGCTGTCATCAAGGCAAAGGTATTTTGATTTGTTTAACACTTTTTTTTTGGTTACTACATGATTCTGTATGTGTTATTTCATAGTTTTGATGTCTTCACTATTACTCTACAATGTAGAAAATAGTAAAATTAAAGAAAAACCCTTGGATGAGTAGGTGTGTCCAAACTGTTGACTGGTACTGTATGTATATATGTTTATACTGTAGATGCCTTCAGAAAGTATACACACTCCTTGACTTTTTCAAAATTGTCTTGTTACTAAATTTAAAATGGATTGAATTTATATTTTGTGTCACTGGCCTACCCACAATACCCCATAACATTACTTTGGAATTATGCTTCCATTTAACACATGAATTCAAAATGAAAAGATTAAATGTCTTAGTTACAGTTTTGACTTGAAAATCTGTTTAAAAATCTGTGGCAAGACTTGAAAATGGCTGTTTTTAAAGTCCCCATTGGCCTCGTGGGGAAATCCCTGAGCAGTTTCCTTCTTCTACGCCAACTGTGTTAGGAAGGACCCCTGTATTTTTGTAGTGACTGGGTGTATTGATACACCATACAAAGTGTAATTAATTACTTCACCATGCTCAAAGGGATATTCAATGTCTGATTTAACAAAAAAAAACATTATAGCCTTTTTTTGTGAGGCATTGGAAAACCTCCCTAGTCTTTGTGGTCTGTGTTTGAAATTCACTGCTTGACTGAGGGACATGGGGTGTTGCATAGCGTGTTGCTCAGCCATATGCATGTACAGTGCATTCGGAAAGTATTGAGACCCCTAGACTTTTTCCACATTTTGTTACATTACAGCCTTCTTCTAAAATGGATTACATTTACACACAATACCCCATAATGACAAAGCAAAAACTGTTTTTACAATTGTTTCCAAATGTATTGAACATTTAAACTGACATTTTTCATTTACATAAGTATTCAGACCCTTTACTCAGTACTTTATTGAAGCAATAGATTGGAAAGTTGCCGTGGTCATCCCCCTCTTCTAAGGGGCATACGCTCTAGAGCCAAACTGTTATAGATTTATGTCCATCCTGCCCTGCCTTTCTAAAGTCTTTGAAAGCCAAGTTAACAAATCAGATCATTGACCATTTCGAATCCCACCGTACCTTCTCCACTATGCAATCTGGTTTCCAAGCTGGTCATGGGTGCACCTCAGCCACGCTCAAGGTCCTAAACAATATCATAACCACCATCGATAAGACTTTACTGTACAGCCGTCTTCATTGACCTTTCGACTCTGTCAATCACCGCATTCTTATGGACAGACTCAATAGCCTTGCCTTCTAAAATGACTGCCTCGCCTGGTTCACCAACTACTTCTCTGATAGAGTTCAGTGTGTCAAATCGGAGGGCCTGTTGGCCAGACCTCTGGCAGTCTCTTTGGGAGTGCCACAGGGTTCAATTCTCGGGCCAACTCTTTTCTCGGTATATATCAACAATGTCGCTCTTGCTGGTAATTCTCTGATCCACCTCTATGCAGAAGACACCATTCTGTATACATCTGGCACGTCTTTGGACACGGTGCTAACAAACCTGCAAACGAGCTTCAACACCATACAACACTCCTTCCGTGGCCTCCAACTGCTTTTAAATGCTAGTAAAACTAAATGCATGCTCATCAACCGATCGCTGCCCGCACCCTTCCGCCCGACTAACATCACAACTCTGGACGGTTCTGACTTAGAATATATGGACAACTACAAACACCTAGGTGTCTGGTTAGACTGTAAACTCTCCTTCCAGACTCACATTAAGCATCTCCAATCTAAAATTAAATCTAGAATTGGCTTCCTATTTTGCAACAAAGCCTCCTTACCCTCATAAAACTGACTATCCTATCGATCCTCGACTTCGGTGATGTCATTTACAAAATAGCCTCCAACACTCTACTCAACAAACTGGATGCAGTCTTTCACTGTGCCATCTGTTTTGTCACCAAAGCCAAGCCCCATATACTACCCACCACTGCAACCTGTATGCTCTCGTTGGCTGGCCCTCGCTTCATACTCGTCACCAAACCCACTGGCTCCAGGTCATCTATAAGTCTTTGCTAGGTAAAGCCCCGCCTTATCTCAGCTCACTGGTCACTATAGCAACACCCATCCGTAGCACGTGCTCCAGCAGGTATATTTCACTGGTCATCCCCAAAGCCAACACTTCCTTTGGCCGCCTTTCCTCTATGGCCTATTTATTGCCTACCTCCCTACACTTCTACATTTGCACACACAGTACAAAGATTTTTCTATTGTGTTATTGACTGTACGCTTGTTTATTCGATGTGTAATTCTATGTTGTTGTTATTGTTGTACTGCTTTGCTTTATCTTGGCCAGGTCACAATTGGAAATGAGATATTGTTCTCAAATGGCCCACCTGGTTTAATAAAAGTAAAATAAATTAAAAACCACCTTTTCACTTTGTCAGTGATTAGGACGCTTCTCTGCAGATCCTCTCAAGCTCTGTCAGGTTGGATGGGGAGCATCGCTGCACAGCTATTTTCAGGTCTCTCCAGAGATATTCGATCAGGTTCAAGTCCGGTCTCTGGCTGGGCCACTCAAGGTCATTCAGAGACTTGTCCCGAAGCCACTCCTGCATTGTCTTTGTGTGCTTAGGGTCGTTGTCCGGTTGGACGATGTCTGAGCGCCCTGGAGCTGGTTTTCATCAAGCATCTCTTTGTACATTGCTCTGATTTTTTCCCCCCTCAATCCTGACTAGTCTCCCAGTCCCTGCCACTGAAAAACATCCCCACAGCATGATGCTGCCACCCCCATGCTTCACAATAGGGATGTTGCCAGGTTTCTTCCCGACTTGATGCTTGGCATTCAGGCCAAAGAATTCAATCTTGGTTTCATCAGACCAGAGAATCTTGTTTCTCATGGTCAGAGTCCTTTAGGTGCCTTTTGGCAAACTCCAAGCGGGCTGTCATGTGCCTTTTTTAATGAGGAGTGGCTTCCGTGTGGCCACTGCCATAAAAGCCTGCTTTGGAGAGTGCTTCAGATATGGTTGTCCTTCTGGAAGATTTTCCCATCTCCACAGGGGAACTCTGACCATTGGGTTCTTAGTCACCTCCCTGACCAAAGCACTTCTCCCCCGATTGCTCAGTTTGGCTGGGTGGCCAGCTCTAGGAAGAGTCTTGGTGGTTCCAAACTTCTTCTATTTAAGGATGACGGATGCCACTGTGTTCTTTGGGACCTTCAATGCTGCAGACATTTTTTGGTACCCTTCCTCAGATCTGTGCCTCGACACAAACCTGTCTCGGAGCTCTACGGTTCCTTCGACCTCATGGCTTGATTTTTGCTCTGACATGCACTGTCAACTGTGGGACCTTTTATATAGACAGCTTTCCAAATCATGACCAATCAATTGAGTTTACCAGAGGTGGACTCCAAGTTGTAGAAACATCTCAAGGATGATCAATGGAAACAGGATGCACCTGAGCTCAATTTCAAGTCTCATAGCAAAGGGTCTGAATACTTAAATAAATAAGATATTTCTGTTTTTTTATTTTGAATAAATATGCACACTTTTCGAAACTTTTTTTCCGCTTTGTCATTATAGGGTGTGTAGATTGATGAGGAAAGGCTTTAATGTAACAAAATGTGGAAAAGTCAAGGGGGTCTGAATACTTTCCGAATGCACTCGTGTTTTTCACGGTGTGCTGTGTAAAGCACTTCCAATAGTTTAGTACAGTACGTTTGACAACTGAGTGGAAACACCGTAAAAACCACATTATCTCTGGTATATGTTACAACGTGTTCTGTTTTTATTTTTTTATTATACCTTTATTTAACTAGGAAAGTCAGTTAAGAACAAATTCTTATTTTCAATGACGGCCTAGGAACAGTGGGTTAACTGCCTGTTCAGGGGCAGAACGACAGATTTGTACCTTGTCAGCTCGGGGATTCGAACTTGCAACCTTTCGATAACTAGTCCAACGCTCTAACCACTAGGCTACCCTAGTGTGTCCTCATTACACAACAGTTTCCGTGTTCCACAGTAGAATCAAATAAAAAGAGAGAATTATATTGCAGCTTTCCTCAAGAAGCATTTCTACACTGAAACAGAATGATTGAAATGAATCAGCCCACTGGCTCACACACTGTATGCAGTTCCATAATCTTCCATACTGTATAATTGTCCTGATCCTGTTTTATGTCATGCTCACCGTCTCTTCTATGGCGTAATCTTTGACATATTCTTCTTTGGTTCATGCTCACTTTCGGTCCAGTTGGCCATGGAGTGATATTGTACAAGTCAGTGAGCAGGTCCTCCAAAAAACGTGATTAAAGAGAACTGTGAAAGGATTGTGAAAGTCCTCTGTCCGTCCCTCCCTTCTGTTCTCTTTTCTTCTTTTCTCTTCTCTCCTCCCTCCCTCTCATCCGTTGAGTAGGCCTCCGCTCCTCTCGTCCTTCTCTGCATGATTAGCTGCTGTGGTTGTCACAATCAGAGACCACATGTTAGTGCTACAGAGATTTCATGGATTCAGTGCCCAGGATTGAGTCATCATCCTCCACTGTGTAATCAGTGGGCTCTATGAACTAGCCTTAAAGGAACCATTTATAAATGAGTGAAAATGGCGGTGACACTACCGGTCAAAAGTTTTAGAACACCTACTCATTCAAGGGTTTTATTTAATTTTTTACTATTTTCTACATTGTAGAATAATAGTGAAGACATCAAAACTATAAAATAACACATATGGAATCATGTAGTAACCAAAAAAAGTGTTAAACAAATCTAAATATATTTTATATTTGAGATTCTTCAAATTAGCCACCCTTTTGTCTTGATAACAGTTTTGCACACTCTAGGCATTCTCTCAACCAGCTTCATGAGTCACCTGGAATGCATTTCAATTAACAGGTGTGCTTTGTTAGAAGTTCAATTGTGGAATTTCTTTCCTTAATGCGTTTGAGCCAATCGGTTGTGTTGTGACAAGGTAGGGGTGGTATACAGAAGATAACCCTATTTGGTAAAAGACTAAGTTCATATTATGTCAAGAAGAGCTCAAATAAGCAAAGAGAAACGACAGTCCATCGTTACTTTAACACATAAAGGTCAGTCAATACGGAACATTTCATGGACTTTAAGTTTTTTTTCTTTAATGCAGTCGCAAGAACCATCAAGCACTACGATGAAACTGGCTCTCATGGGGACCGCCATAGTTGTGATGTCTTCACTCTTATTCTACAGTGTAGAAAATTAGTAAAAATAAAGATGTTTATTATTTTTAAAATGTTTGACCGGTAGTGTTATTGAGCACTGTGATCAGGGGCCTGCTGATCTGTAAAACAAGTGACAACTCCCTCCACTTTGGACATGTTGGTTAGAACAAAATAATCACTTTTGAAAGGGTATTACCTTCAGAAATCTCCTATCTCAAAGTCAATCAGTATATACTTACTGACTTTGTTGTCCCCATGGGGAAATTTTGTTGCAGTGTCATGTACACATTTAAAGTGGCGTTTTTAAAGACAAAACAAAATTGACAATACAACTTTCATAACAGTTATCTGTATTGATTGAATAGTTGCGGCAAATCAATGCAGTCTTAGATAACAACAACAACAACAACAACAACACAGGTCAGTCTTTATCAATGTCTACTGTGGGACATTGGCTGTGTTTGCACAAGCAGCCCAATTCTGATCTTTTTTTTTACCAATCATATCAGCTTTGAAAAAGATCTGAAGTGATTGGTCAAAAGA
This sequence comes from Oncorhynchus kisutch, assembly GCF_002021735.2. Taxonomy (NCBI): domain Eukaryota; kingdom Metazoa; phylum Chordata; class Actinopteri; order Salmoniformes; family Salmonidae; genus Oncorhynchus; species Oncorhynchus kisutch. The sequence goes on from NC_034177.2 coordinate 7,698,839, forward strand.
CCAAGTAGTGGAAAGAAATATCAGAATTGCCTGTCTAAACGCAGCCCAAGGGATGTTTAATTGTGAAGGATTTTAACGGTGAGTGGCTGCAGTGAGAGTGTGTTTTGAAGATGTGGCTTTGTGGAGAGCAGATATGAAAGCCGGGTTTTCTCAGTCTCTAGTATCTCTTTCATACACAGACCGAAATCCCACTACTGTATCATGCCTGCTTCTTTTTGCCTGCTTTTTTTGTATATCTGAAAAGGGTGGTTTTAAAAAAAAAAGAAGGAAAATTTAAACCTGCTTACACATGATAACTGCATTTTCATAGACCCTCTTACAAGATACAGGTTTCTGGTCTGTGTGAATGGTTCTGTTTTTTTTGTTTGTTCAGGTACATTGATCAAGACTTCCATTGTTTAACTACTCCCTAATCTGAAATGTGAAACAGTCCCCATGGAACTAACTGTACTCCCGTCTCCTGCCTGGTCATTTCTCCACAACACAAATATTATAGTTTCCCACCCCTTCCAATATTCCAGTTACCCACTGACATGTATGAAAGGGGTATACCTGTAAGAACGTGGTAAATAAGAGTCTGTTTGAAAGAGGGTCATAAACTCAGCAACAAAAAAAAGAAACGTCCTCTCACTGTCAACTGCGTTTATTTTCAGCAAACTTAACATGTGTAAATATTTGTATGAACATAAGATGCAACAACTGAGACATAAACTGAACAAGTTCCATAGACATGTGACTAACATAAATGGAATAATGTGTCCCTGAACAAAGGGGGGGGGGGGATTCAACATCAAAAGTAACAGTCAGTATCTGGTGTGGCCACCAGCTGCATTAAGTACTGCAGTGCATCTCCTCCTCATGGACTGCACCAGATTTGCCAGTTCTTGCTGTGAGATGTTACCCCACTCTTCCACCAAGGCACTTGCAATTTCCTGGACATTTCTGGAGGGAATGGCCCTAGACATCACCCTCCGATCCAACAGGTCCCAGACGTGCTCAATGGGATTGAGATCCGTGCTCTTCGATGGCCATGGCAGAACACTGACATTCCTGTCTTGCAGTATGCCTGCTGGCATTGTCATGCTGGAGGATGAGCCTACAGGAAGGGTACCACATGAGGGAGGAGGATGTCTTCTCTGTAACGCACAGGGTTGAGATTGCCTGCAATGACAACAAGCTCAGTTCGATGATGCTGTGACACACCGGCCCCGACCAGGACGGATCCTCCACCTCCAAATCGATCCCGCTCCAGTGTACAGGCCTCGGTGTAACGCTCATTCCTTCAACGATAAACGCGAATCCGACCATCACCCCTGGTAAGACAAAGCCGCGACTCGTCAGTGAAGAGCACTTTTTGCCAGTCCTGTCTGGTCCAGCGAAGGTTGGTTTGTGCCCATAGGCGACGTTGTTGCCGGTGATGTCTGGTGAGGATCTGCCTTTCCAACAGTCCTACAAGCCCTCAGTCCAGCCTATTGCGGACAGTCTGAGCGCTGATGGAGGGATTGTGCATTCCTGGTGTGTTCAGACAGTTGTTGTTGCCATCCTGTACCTGTCCCACAGGTGTGATGTTTTAGGAGTCTCACAGTACGGACATTGCAATTTATTGCCCTGGCCACATCTGCAGTCTGCATGCCTCCTTGCAGCATGCCTAAGACTCGTTCACAGAGATGAACAGGGACCCTGGGCATCTTTCTTTTGGTGTTTTTCAGTCAGTAGAAAGGCCTCTTTAGTGTCCTAAGTATTCATAACTGTGACCTTAATTACCTACCGTCTGTAAGCTGTTAGTGTCTTAACAACTGTTCCACTGGTACATGTTCATTAATTGTTTATGGTTCATTGAACAAGTATGGGAAACCGTGTTTAAACCCTTTACAATGAAGATCTGTGAAGTTATTTGGCTTTTTACGAATTACCCCACCCACCATCACCTCCAGTGAGGAGTCATGGCACGGAGCCTCCAGCGACGTCCTCCAGTCCGGAGCCTCCAGCGACGTCCTCCAGTCCGGAGCCTCCAGCGACGTCCTCCAGTCCGGAGCCTCCAGCGACGTCCTCCAGTCCGGAGCCTCCAGCGACGTCCTCCAGTCCGGAGCCTCCAGCGACGTCCTCCAGTCCGGAGCCTCCAGCGACGTCCTCCAGTCCGGAGCCTCCAGCGACGTCCTCCAGTCCGGAGCCTCCAGCGACGTCCTCCAGTCCGGAGCCTCCAGCGACGTCCTCCAGTCCGGAGCCTCCAGCGACGTCCTCCAGCCCGGAGCCTCCAGCGACGTCCTCCAGTCCGGAGGAAACTGTGTTTAAACCCTTTACAATGAAGATCTGTGAAGTTATTTGGGAAGACAGGGTCCTGAAAAAGGGACGTTTCTTTTTTTTTGCTGCGTTTATGAACCGTATATTTTTTAAACAGGTAATATACCACATATTTTGTCTGATGTGAAGACAAAAAAAAGTGTGAAGATGTGCCACACTTGAAGAAGAAGCTCTCCATTCATCTGCACTGATTGGAAGACTTGGACAAAAGTTGACTAGTGAAAAACAGTATGGTGAAAGCTCATCATTAACCCAATTAACCCAATTAACCCTGGTCACTTCATTCAGATCAATGCAATGAAGAACAGGAGTATTTATTTTGTACTATTTGTATTTTTTATTTTTATGAGAGTCAGACATTTTTATTTTTATCTTTTTTTTATTTCACCTTTTATTTAACCAGGTAGGCTAATTGAGAATACGTTCTCATGTACAACTGCGACCTGGCCAAGATTAAGCAAAGCAGTGCGACACAAACAACAACACAGAGTTACACATGGAATAAACAAACACAGTCAATAATTAAAAAAAAGTCTATTGACAGTGTGTGCGAATGAGGTAGGATAAGGGGGGTAAGGCAATAAATAGGCCGTAGTGGCAAAATAATTACAGTATAGCAATTGAACACTGGAGTGATAGATGTGCAGAAGATGAATGTGCAAGTAGAGCTACTGGGGTGCAAAGAGACAAAATATATAACAGTATGGGGATGAGGTAGTTGGATGGGCTATTTACAGATGGGCTATGTACAGGTGCAGTGATCTGTGAGCTGCTCTGACAGCTGGTGCTTGAAGTTAGTGGGGGAGACATGAGTTTCCAGCTTCAGTGATTTTTGCAATTCGTTCCAGTCATTGGCAGCAGAGAACTGGAAGGAAAGGCGACCAAAGGAGAAATTGGCTTCGGGGGTGACCTGTGAAATATACCTGCTGGAAATCTATCTGCTGGAGCGCGTGCTACGGGTGACCAGTGAGCTGAGATAAGGTGGGGTTTTACCTAGCAAAGACTTATAGATGACCTGGAGTGGGTTTGGTGACGAATATGTAGTGAGGGCCAGCCAACGAGAACATACAGGTCGCAGTGGTGGGTAGTAATGGGGCTTTGGTGACAAAATGGATGGCACTGTGATAGACTACATCCAATTTGCTGAATAGAGTGTTGGAGGCTATTTTGTAAATGACATCGCCGAAGTCAAGGATCGGTAGGATAGTCAGTTTTACGAGGGTATGTTTGGCAGCATGAGTGACGGAGGCTTTGTTGCAAAATAGGAAGCCGATTTCTAGATTTAATTTTAGATTGGAGATGCTTAATGTGAGTCTGGAAGGAGAGTTTACAATCTAACCAGACACCTAGGTATTTGTAGTTGTCCACATATTCTAAGTCAGAACTGTCCAGAGTAGTGACAGGCGAGCAGGTGCGGGCAGCGATCGGTTGAAGAGCATACATTTAGTTTTACTGGCGTTTAAGAACGGTTGGCCACGGAAGGAGAGTTGTAATGACATTGAAGCTTGTCTGGAGGTTACAGTGTCCAAAGAAGGGCCAGAAGTATACAGAATGGTGTTGTCTGCGTAGAGGTGGATCAGAGAATCACCAGTAGCAAGAGCTACATCATTGATATCTACAGAGAAAAAGGTCAGCTCGAGAATTGAACCCTGTGGCACCCCCATAGAGACTGCCAGAGGTCCGGACAACAGGCCCTGCGATTTGACACACCCACATTGGAAATTTAGCCTACCTGGTCACCTGTGGTCATTCTTTGTGTCACAAAATAATGTGAAGGAAGTCTTTTCTATAAGACGTACATTACAGTATTTAGTGAAATTGTGTTGTTTTTGAGATGGCGGAGTTCTGTTGTCCTTATCTGCTGTGTGATGCTATGACCTCTCATGTAAGGGATAATGTTGTGTTCAAAACAGATTTGATTCCATTTTCTGCTGGTCTGCCAAACAGAAGCTCTCGGCAATGCAGCTCTCTCTCTCTCGTTCTTTTTCTTTTAATTTATGTGATTCTGTGATGGACTCGCACATCTGAAGACAAAGCACTCCAGATTGCAGCTGCTGCCCGCCCACACACACACCCACAGACATGTTGCATTACTCACTATGATGTACACAAATCAACTCTGCTGCTCACACACACTTATGGTCACACAACACACACAACAGTACAGTTTGTGGCATGCCTTTTAGAAACAGACCCGTGGTATAGAGCAGTTTGCTTTGGGGTCTCACTCACTCACTCACTCACACACAGCCTAAATGTCCAGTCTTAATCTAGCTTGTCACTCTTATGACGTGCATTATAGCCTACAAGTCATATTGAATTGATGATCAACTGCTGTAGATCAAGTACATTGCTCAATTTGAGCAACGCGCTCTGCTCTTCGCCATAGTCCATTTTTTTTGTTGTCTATTTCTTCTTGTAACGATATCTCTTTTGATCGCTTATCGCTTTCAACTCATCAATGGAAAACCATTGCACTTTCCCGAAGGGTTTCTTACTAGGTGAATACGGTGTAAGAATAGTTATACGGTGTAGGAATATTTCGACGATAAATACACAACGTAGAGGACGAGAAGTCCATAGAGTACTAGATCAATGGAAATGGTGTAATAGGGGATTCATGAGAAATGGGTCAGAGACATGGGGGGGAATTTGTCTATACAGTGAGCCTGAAATAGGATACTTGTTATTTTGCCATTGGCCCAGGTTTTATTGCAAGGAATTCTAATTGGTCAACCACAGGCTAGGGCTGGGTTATAAACTGCATCCACATTTGTTCTGTGGAGAGAACCACAGGAAAGCATCACTGAGGACAGGGGAGAATGAACATCTAACATCTACCTCTTCGCATGATTCGTCCTCTGAATAAGAATAAACAAATTTTTCGTCCCCTTGATTTGCTTTGGGGTCTGTGTTATTGAAGAGTAACATCAACTGTTAACAACGGTGTCCATATTAGGACAGCCTCAATCCTAGTATGGACACCGCACAGTTAGATACTCAACAGATACAGTAGGTCTACAGCAGGAAGTAGTTTGAAAATAGTTTTCGTCATTTGAATTGTAACTCAGCAATCCCGTGTCATGTTTTAAGGAGGATTAACATTCGGGAGGATAATGGTGCAGAGCTAGACAATTCTGCCCAGGGATGAAAGGATGGATGCTTAGCTCTACTGACGTGAGAGGTTGCTGAGCCCGGTCCGGAGGTTTTCTGCTCTCTTGTCAGGCCTTTTTGGTTTGTGTCCAGAAATGGAATCTCTACTACAACAATTCCTAACAGTTTTGCTGACATGGGAAGGGAAATCTGTCAAGCAGGTAACTAGCTTACACAGCTAACTAGCTAACTAGTCTACACAGCTAACTAGCTAACTAGTCTACACAGCTAACTAGCTTACACAGCTAACTAGTCCACACAGCTAACTAGCTTACACAGCTAACTAGCTAACTCCACTTTACACACCTAACCACACTTACATAGCTAACTAGTCCACACAGCTAACTAGCTTACACAGCTAACTAGCTAACTCCACTTTACACACCTAACAACACTTACATAGCTAACTAGTCCACACAGCTAACTAGCCCACACACCTAACTAGCTAGAGATTCCAAATTGCTATAGTAAACTTTAGTCAGCCAACCCAGGCCCTGTAACCTCCCAGTGTAGCTGTAGTTACAGTCAGGCCCTGTAACCTCCCAGTGTAGCTGTAGTTACAGTCAGGCCCTGTAACCTCCCAGTGTAGCTGTAGTTACAGTCAGGCCCTGTAACCTCCCAGTGTAGCTGTAGTTACAGTCAGGCCCTGTAACCTCCCAGTGTAGCTGTAGTTACAGTCAGGCCCTGTAACCTCCCAGTGTAGCTGTAGTTACAGTCAGGCCCTGTAACCTCCCAGTGTAGCTGTAGTTACAGTCAGGCCCTGTAACCTCCCAGTGTAGCTGTAGTTACAGTCAGGCCCTGTAACCTCCCGGTATCACTAGGGTCCTCTCTGTGGCTGTGTTGTCATTCTGTATAGCTTATGAATATTACATGCAGTCTTTGTGTGTTTTCGAATCTGTGAATTATATAGACGTCTGCAAGTAATAGCATTGTGTAAACGACCGATCTGGTAATTTAGCTGTGTTTGGCATGGAGTTCTTGCTATACTCTGGGGTATTAGGCTTAGGTCTTGCTCTTGTGTGTGTGGGTGTATTGTACTCTACAGTATATGACTGTAATTGCCTGCAGTTAAGGGGGTTTGAAGTGGTCCCTGTAGCAGAATGTGTGGTATATCTAGACCAAGTGGTTGGCACGTGGACAGTGCTCTGCATTTGGGAGCCACCATTAGCAGTAGTGTGTGTGTGTGTGTGTGTGTTACTGTGTTAAGCCTCTCCTCAGCCTAGCACCAGATTTATCCTCCCCATCAATAAAAACATGATCTTCACGATGAACAGAAAATTAATGTAATGATGATAAACCGTTCAGAGTCGGTGTATAATATAATCTTGGATATGTTTCATATTTCTTGAGGGAGGCATAAAAAGGGTCATTATTCCACTTAGCTCCGATACATGGATCCTTGTCACCTCTGTTGCCGTGGATACCGCTCTGATTACTGTGATCATGCCGTATATGGCCATACAGGTGGTGGTAAAGGTCAACACTCCCCTTTCACAGTCTTCACATTTTGCTGCCTTTTAAACATACATTTCAAAAAAGGGATTCGATAGGATTTTTAAAAATCCAATCGATCTACACAATTCTAGAACTGTTTCCAAATGACTAAGTGCAACCTTATTTTGTATTCTGATTGCGTATGTCCTCACACCCCAGTGTTATTAATACTTGTTGGAAGCTCCTTTTGGCAGCCATTACAGCTGGGAATCATGTTGAATAAGATTCTACCAACCTTACACAACTAAGTGGACATTAACATAAGAAACACCTGCTCTTTCCGTGACATAGACTGACCAGGTGAATCCAGGTGAAAGCTATGATCCCTTATTGATGCCACTTGTTAAATCCACTTCAAATCACTATAGATGAAGGGGAGGAGACGGGTTAAAGAAGGATTTTTAAGCCTCGAGACAAATGAGACATGGATTTTGTATGTGTGCCTTTTCAGAATGGGTGAATGGGCAAGACAAAAGATGTGATTGCAGGCCTCCCGGGTGGCGCAGTGGTTAAGGGCGCTGTACTGCAGCGCCAGCTGCGCCACCAGAGACTCTGGGTAGGGGTGTCCTTGTCTCATCGCGCACCAGTGACCCCTGTGGCGGGCCGGGCGCAGTGCGCGCTAACCAAGGTTGCCAGGTGCACGGTGTTTCCTCCGACACATTGGTGTGGCTGGCTTCCGGGTTGGATGCGCGCTGTGTTAAGAAGCAGTGCGGCTTGGTTGGGTTGTGTATCGGAGGACGCATGACTTTCAACCTTCGTCTCTCCCGAGCCCGTACGGGAGTTGTAGCGATGAGACAAGATAGTAGCTACTAAAACAATTGGACACCACGAAATTGGGGAGAAAAAGGGGTAAAAAAAAATATATATATATATTATGTGTGTGTGTGTGTGTGTGTGTGTGTGTATGTATACATATGTGTGTGTATGTATACATATGTGTGTGTATGTATATATGTATATGTATGTATATGTGTGTGTAATTGCCTTTGAACAGGGTATGGTAGTAGGTGCCAGGTGTACCGGTTTCAGTATGTCAGAACGGTCCCCCACCTAAAGGACATCTAGCCAACTTGACACAACTGTTGGAAGCATTGGAGTCCATTCCCTGACAAATTGAGGCTGTTCTGACGGCAAAAGGGGGTGCAAATCCGTATTAGGAAGGTAGGAGACTAGACCATTTGAAACACTCAACACCTCCTGGAAAGTCATTCTTTAGCATAAAGATTTGGTAGTTTTCCTGAGGTTTTCAGAAGACTATGTCAGGGTCTCCTCTAACTTGCCTGGGCTCTGCTCCTTTCATTTTTCTTATCATCCTGACAATCTCCCCAGTCCCTGCTGGTGACAAGCATACCCATAACGTGATGCTGTTAAGTAATGATGCAAAACACTGCAAAGACATTACCTTTTTGGCCTAAATTAAAAACTACAGGTTTGGGTCATATCCAATACAACACAACAGAGTGAAACCCTCTGTATTTTCAAGTATTGTGATGGCAGCATCATGTTATATGGGTATGTGTAACGGATGTGAAATGGCTAGCTAGTTAGCGGTGGTGCGCGCTAATGGCATTTCAATCGGTGACGTCACTTGCTCTGAGACCTTGAAGTAGTGGTTCCCCTTGCTCTGCAAGGGCCGCGGCTTTTGTGGAGCGATGGGTAACGATGCTTCGTGGGTGACTGTTGTTGATGTGTGCAGAGGGTCCCTGGTTCGCGCCCGGGTATGGGTGAGGGGACGGTCTAAAGTTATACTGTTACATATGCTTGTCATCGGCAGGGACTGGGAGTTAGTTTGTCAGGATCAGAAGAATGGGATTTATTTTTTCCAGCAAGACACCTACACACATTTTTTGGGCCTCACCAAAGACACACACGAAAGCCTTTCCAAGAGGTGTTGAGTGTTCCAAAGTGACCTAGTCTCGGACCTGACGTAAATTTGCTAATTCACAACCATATTGAATGAGCTTGAGCAAATCTTGAGTCAATAAGTATTCAACCCCTTTTTGTTATGGCAAGCCTAAATAAGTTCAGGAGTAAACATTTGCTTGCAAGTCATATAATAAGTTGCATGGACTTAACACTATAATAGTGTTTGACATTATTTTTGAATGACCTACAGTAGAAAGTAAGAAAGCTTCGGATGACCCTGCCTGTTGGTGTTCTCCTGCCTCTCACAGTGGGCCTTTTTACCCACTGTGTGTGTGTGTGTGTGAGTGTGAGAGACTAATGCATGTTCTTGGCCGTAGCCATTCTGAAGCGACGGCCAGAGGGAAGCCTCTCCAACTGAGGTTGTGGAGGTGTCGCCAACGACAGGCAGTGTCTTCTTTTTGGTTACATTGTGGAACGGAATGCTCAAATGTGCCTGTGGTCGACCGGTTACTTTGCTGGCTGTGTTTACTATTCGGGTCATTTTGCTTTTGCTCCTCATACTCAGATGACCGTACCAGACTGTCGTATTGAACGAGAGGATGCTCTCCAGCAACTCAGATTACCAGACCAGTCTGCTAAATGACCATATTATATACACTACACACTGGGATACTGGTTCCTCCCCCTGGCACAGTGTGCTTTGAGAGCCAGCCAGTCCTTAGGGCCCTAGCTCAGTCTCCCACAAGCAGGTTACAGCTCTCCTAGTAAGGCTGAATCACATCCGGCCGTGACTGGGAGTCCAATAGGGCGGTGCACAATTGGCCCAGCGCTGTCCGGGTTTGGCTGGGGTAGGCCGTCAATGTAAATAGAAATTTGTTCTTAACTGACTTGCCAATTAAATAAAGGTTAAATAAATACAATTTTAAATAAAGAGGTTACTGCTCTCCCAGTAGAGGTTACTAGCAGGTTACTGCTCTCCCAGTAGAGGTTACTGCTCTCCCAGTAGAGGTTACTGCTCTCCCAGTAGAGGTTACTGCTCTCCCAGTAGAGGTTACTGCTCTCCCAGTAGAGGTTACTGCTCTCCCAGTAGAGGTTACTGCTCTCCCAGTAGAGGTTACTGCTCTCCCAGTAGAGGTTACTGCTCTCCCAGTAGAGGTTACTAGCAGGTCACAGCTCTCCCAGTAGAGGTCACAGCTCTCCCAGTAGAGGTCACAGCTCTCCCAGTAGAGGTCACAGCTCTCCCAGTAGAGGTCACAGCTCTCCCAGTAGAGGTCACAGCTCTCCCAGTAGAGGTCACAGCTCTCCCAGTAGAGGTCACAGCTCTCCCAGTAGAGGTTACTAGCAGGTCAGGCCTCTTATACACAACAAACGTTTGTTCAACTACTTCAACATTGTCATGTATCACCCAGATCACATGGCAGACTGAGACTGTACATATTTGCCCCTCATTTGTCCTCTGTTTAAGCTGGTTTCAATGGAGGGTTGTCTGGTATGCTTTGTCTTCCCAACGGCTCTATGGGAAGGTATGCAAACAGCTCTGCAGCAAAATACACATATGGGTCATGTTCATTGAGCAAACAGAAGAAACTGCACTCTACTACCTGGACTTGAACTAATGCATGTTTTTTTTTATTTGACATTTGTTTGCAGAACTTAATGAACACATCCCAGCAGTGATTTAGCCTGGCAGTAAAATATGGATATTGACAACAGGGGAGCATCTCTTACCACAGAGGAAATATAGATGTAATCAGTTTAAAGGATAAAGCAAAATGCACCTCTGTGCTGCAGTGGCTAGTATTTCTCCCCCTTTTCAGGGGCGTAACATGGAGCCTGCAGTTCTAGCACATAAAACGCTAATACTAGTGCTAATGCCAAAAGGGATATTGTCAATAATCCTCATCTTAGCTCATGTCTGACTTAGCCTGAGATGAGCATACAAGAATGTCCCAGTGCATTTAGGAGGGCATCTTGTTTTAGGGGGAAAAAGGCATCTTGTTTTAGGAGGAAAAAGGCATCTCGTTTTAGGGCGGAGGAAAAGGGCATCTCGTTTTAGGGCGGAGGAAAAGGACATCTCGTTTTAGGGCGGAGGAAAAGGGCGTCTCGTTTTAGGGCGGAGGAAAAGGGCGTCTCGTTTTAGGGCGGAGGAAAAGGGCGTCTCGTTTTAGGAGGAAAAGGGAGTCTCGTTTTAGGAGGAAAAGGGCGTCTCGCCTTAGGAGGTGGAGGCGCGGCATCTCGTTTTTTGGCGAAAAGGCTGTTTGTTAAAGGGAGAAAGGCCATCTTGTTTTAGGCAACAGTTTCGCCCCTACTCGAGTGAAAGAGGCTAACCGACTCTGAAGTCGAACTGGAATCTACATCCCTCTCTCCTTTCCCTCCCTTCCTTCCCCCTCCATATTTCCTGGGTCCAGCTGCTGTAGCTCCATTGCAATGGGGGCTTGGACTTAAAGTGCGCTAAAGGGCTCAATCATAGAATTGTTCTGGTATGAACCTGGGCCTAGATATTTATTTAGGATCCGGATATGATTTCCACTCTATTTAGTTAGAATACCTCATGATAATCTTCAGACCATACTATTTACAGAGAGAGTTATCATCAATATTTTTCATTGCGGTCTATTTACCATGAAAAAACCATGCTGGCACAAAGACTGCACTCAAGCGAGCTGTATATGGCCATAAGCCAACATTCAGAGGGTGTTTCTCGTGGCCGGTGTATTTAAAAAAAATATTATAATAATTTTAAATTTACTTTAAAAAAACGTGTATTTTATTTTTTTATTTAAAATTACACAGACAACAAACAGACAGACCCATAGAAACATCAACGACATCACACCTGTCCTGACTAGAGGTCGACCTCTAGTCCTGACCCACATGTTCCCACTGTATCCATCTCCAACGCCTGCAAGACTATGCCACATGGCCACATAATAATGCATTTGATTCTTCTATCATCCCAGCAATGGAGGATCACTTGATTTCCAGTTAAGTAAAAAATAAATTTTAAAAATGTATTAATGAGAAAAGTATGGTACATTTACATTGTAAAACTTCTGACAGCCAACTTTCTAACTCCGCCCATAACTTTGGGACTTTATACCACTCCCAGAAGGCATGAATTATTGAATCATTGTTAATTGTATACTTAAGATATAGCTCTGCCATTATGCTGTAGAATGTATTCATTTTGACTCTTGTAAATTCTATAAATTCTATTCATTCATTTATACTGGATTAAGCCTACATTTTGTTAACTGTAATTGTGTTAGGTATGTTCCAACACTCCCTCCATCTTGTGCCAATATCAGTTTTTAAGTCTTGGTTCCAATAGTTCATATTTTTTGTATAGGCTCAGTTTGATAGTTCATATTTTTTGTATAGGCTCAGTTTGATAGTTCATATTTTTTGTATAGGCTCAGTTTGATAGTTCATTTTTTCTGAGAGATTGTGAGTTGGACTGCAAGGTTTCCTTTTTCTGGCTCAAATAGGATTCTCTCAACATTGCTTAAAAGATTTCAGATCGACATTTCGTGATGTAAACTTTTAAGTTGGCATGTATTTGAAAACGTCTATATTGGTCAGTCCAAATTGGCGTTGCCAGTGATTTTAATACAGGGAAACTGAAATCTGTCTCAACTCATTTTAACCAGCATGTCATCTGTGCAACTAGAGGCGACAAAACTCTAGAATACCTTTTATTCCGCATGCAAGGCCCTCCCTTTGGCAAATCAGACCATAACTCTATCCTCCTTCCTGCTCACAAGCAAAAACTCAAACAGGAAGTACCAGTGAAGCGGATGGTAAGCTACAGGACTGTTTCGCTGGCCCAGACTGGAGTGTGTTCCGAGATTCATCCGATCCCTTTTCAACCTATCCCTGACCCAGTCTGTAATACCAACTTGTTTCAAGCAGACCACCATAGTTCGCGTGCCCAAGGATGCCAAGGTAACCTACCTAAAATGACTACCAGCTATAGCCATGAAATGCTTTGAAAGGTTGGTAATGGCTCACATCAACACCATCATCCCAGACACCCTGGACCCACTCCAATTAGCATACCGCCCCAAAAGAGCCGCAGATTATGCAATCTCTATTGCACTCCACACTGCCCTCACCCACCTGGACAAATCAAATCAAATCACACAAGGCATACCTATGTACCTATGCTGTTCATTGACTACAGCTCAGCATTCAACACCATAGTCCCCTCCAAGCTTATCACCAAGTTCAGGAACAGAGCACCTACCTGTGCAACTGGATCCTGGACGACCACCCCCAGGCGCTGAAAGTAGGCAAAAACCCATTCGCCACACTGACCATCAACACAGAGTCCCATCAGGGGTGTGTTCTTAGTACCCTCCTGTACTCCTTGTACAAAAGGCTGTGAAGAAATAGTAGTTATCATAGTAGAATAGATCAAGTTCATAATATCAGCGCTGTAGCTCCGCCCACCTGTGAAGTGGAGGAGAGCATGCTGGGAGATCTCCAGCTCAGTGAACGTTAGCTCAAAGAGATGTCAAGTGAGAGACAGTTCCAGCTCCTGTGTTTTCCCACTTGTTAGCTCTCGTTGTGTTAGCCAAGGCCCGTGTGTGTCCTTGCTGAAGTGTAAGTACATATTTTAATATCTTTCACATGTTTATTGACATTTTTTACATTTGACATTTTTGTCATTTAGTAGACACTCATCCAGAGCGACTTACAGGAGCAATTAGGGTTAAGTGCCTTGCTCATCGACAGAATTTTAACCTAGTTAGCTCGGGGATTCGATGCTCGGGGATTCGATGCTCGGGGACTGGATGCTCGGGGACTGGATGCTCGGGGACTGGATGCTCGGGGACTGGATGCTCGGGGACTGGATGCTCGGGGACTGGATGCTCGGGGACTGGATGCTCGGGGACTGGATGCTCGGGGACTGGATGCTCGGGGACTGGATGCTCGGGGACTGGATGCTCTTGTCCCCTGTTATTTTGTTTATATGCCCTGTAACTCTATAGATGTTATATTGTTTATGTGGGTATTTCATTTCAGTGTTTTAGAGGTATTGAGTTCGTTATGCAGTTGTCTGCTGAAGATGGCGGTGCTAATCCGTGGCATTATACCACCTCGACCATAGTCCTATGTGTTGTCATCGGTGCCCTTATCCTGGGTGACAACACCAAGTAAAACATAGCCTAAAGATTATACAGTCCACCAAGTCCTCAGTTACATTGCCTTTTCGAGTGTGTGTGTGTGTGTGTGTGTGTGTGTGTGTGTGTGGGAGTATGTAGTGTGTGTGTGGGAGTATGTTGTGTGTGTGTGTGTTAGGGTGTCAGTGTAAGTACTGTATGTGTGACTGTGTAGGAGTCCAGTGTGCAAGAGAGTTAGTGCAAAAAAGGGTGAATGCAGGTAGTCTGTGTAGCTATTTACAGTGGTTCTTCCTTTAGAAGTTTTGAGTTTATGCCCGTTAGTGGTAGATGGTGTCATTCTGTCATTGCACCACACTATCACAAGGGGGAGTTATAATGCTTAAATCTATCGGTAGTCTAAACTATGGCACAAATTGACTATCTTTTCAGGAAATGAATGGAGGTGTTTTCAGTCTGAGAGTCTCTTCTCTGGCACTAGTGTCCTGCATCAGGCAACAACAAAAACTGTCGGTGGTCCTGGAGTTCAGAGAGAACCTGGACAATGGGGGAATTACACTTGACATTTTCGAAAAATTGGCACGGTGGGCTTTTTGTTTCTCTCCCTCCTAAACACTGAAATTATTCTCAATAATAACCTGGCTTTATTTACAAATGAGTAAGAATGTCTCACCCCATGTTCAATAATGGCCTTAGCTTCTACCCCCAAGCCATAAGACTCCTGAACAGCTAATCAAACTGCTATCTAGACCCCTATTGTATGCTGCTGCTACTCTCTGTTTATTATCTGTGCATGGTCACTTTAACTCGAACTACATGTACATATTACCTCAATTACCTTAACTAACCGGTGCACCCGCACATTGACTCTGTACCGGTACCCCCTGTATATAGCCTCCACATTGACTCTGTACCGGTACCCCCTGTATATAGCCTCCACATTGACTCTGTACCGGTACCCCCTGTATATAGCCTCCACATTGACTCTGTACCGTAATACCCTGTATATAGCCTCGACATTGACTCTGTACCGTAATACCCTGTATATACAGTGCTATGCAAAAGTATTCATCCACTTTGGTGTTTTTCCTATTTTGTTGCATTACAACCTGTAATTTCAATACATTTTTATTTGGATTTCATGTAATGGACATACACAAAATAGTACAAATTGCTAAGTGAAAAAAATGATTTGGTACCGGACTTGGCGCTCTGGTACCGCTTGCCGTGTGGTAGCAGAGAGCACAGTCTATGACTAGGGTTGCTGCAGTCTTTTGACAATTTTTAGGGCCTTCCTCTGACACCGCCTGATATAGAGGTCCAGGATGGCAGAAAGCTTGGCCCCAGTGATGTACTGGGCTGTTTGCACTACCCTCTGTAGTGCCTTGCAGTCAGAGGTCGATCAGTTGCCATACCAGGCAGTGATGCAACCTGTAAGGATGCTCTCGGTGGTGCAGCTTTAGAACCTTTTGAGGATCTAAGGACCCATGCCAAATCTTTTCAGTCTCCTGTGGAGGACAAGGCTTTGTCGTGCCCTCTTCACGACTGTCTTGGTGTGTTTGGAATGGCTAGAATGTAAATAGTATATTGGCTACAGTGGGGCCATTCATTGAAAGGTTAAGTGTGATGAATTGAGTTAGTGCATGGAAAAACTCAAAGCGTGTGCACATAATTACGTGCTGTAAATATTTGGTAGTAGGACTCCTTATAAACATTTGGAGGACATACTTGCTCCTGGTCTGTTAGTGCTGTATAGCCTGGTTCCTGGTCTGTTAGTGCTGTATAGCCTGGTTCCTGGTCTGTTAGTGCTGTATAGCCTGGTTCCTGGTCTGTTAATGCTGTTCAGCCTGGTTCCTGGTCTGTTAGTGCTGTTCAGCCTGGTTGCTGGTCTGTTAGTGCTGTTCAGCCTGGTTGCTGGTCTGTTAGTGCTGTATAGCCTGGTTGCTGGTCTGTTAGTGCTGTATAGCCTGGTTCCTGGTCTGGTAGTGCTGTAGGGCCTGGTTCCTGGTCTGTTAGTGCTCTATGGCCTGGTTCCTGGTCTGGTAGTGCTGTATAGCCTGGTTCCTGGTCTGGTAGTGCTGTATAGCCTGGTTCCTGGTCTGGTAGTGCTGTATGGCCTGGTTCCTGGTCTGGTAGTGCTGTATAGCCTGGTTCCTGGTCTGTTAGTGCTCTATAGTCTGGTTCCTGGTCTGGTAGTGCTGTATAGCCTGGTTCCTGGTCTGTTAGTGCTGTATAGCCTGGTTCCTGGTCTGTTAGTGCTGTATGGCCTGGTTCCTGGTCTGGTAGTGTTGTATAGCCTGGTTGCTGGTCTGTTAGTGCTGTATGGCCTGGTTCCTGTTCTGGGGGGGGGGGGGGGGGTCTGTGAATCAGTGTATGACCCTGCAGCACATGGCTGTCAGTCAGTCCAGCCACTGAGAGGAGAAGACGTGTAGTGCCAGTCGAGTCGGTGGACTGAACACCACATTCTCTTTTGTGTTGCCTGTGTCCTGAGTCATGGCAGAAGATGTAGTCTATTGACTCTACAGCCGTGTCCCAGCCGTGTCCCAGCCGTGTCTCAGTGGTGTGTCAGCCATGTTTCATTAGTGTCTCTGGAAAGTATTGCCTCTCTGTTGTGTTCATTATAGTAATCACGGCCTCTTTCTCCACATCTCCAACAGCTTTATGATGTACTCTTAACAAGTCACAAACAAGTATTTTACATTTCATAGAAGTAATATAAGTAGGAAAAATGATATTCATATTATTTGGAGGGATGTTGAGACCATAGAAATACATTATAGTGCTGTACCAGAGATGCATGATAGTGCTGTACTAGATATAAATCATAGTGCTGTACCAGAGATGCATGATAGTGCTGTACCAGAGATGCATGATAGTGCTGTACTACAGATGCATCATAGTGCTGTACCAGAGATGCATGATAGTGCTGTACTAGATATACATCATAGTGCTGTACTACAGATGCATCATAGTGCTGTACTACAGATGCATCATAGTGCTGTACTAGAGATACAGTGCAAAAGTATTCATCCCCCTTGGCGTTTTTCCTATTTTGTTGCATTACAACCTGTAATTGAAATAGATTTGTATTTGGATGTCATGTAATGTACATTAGAGGTCGACCGATTTTATGATTCGACGCCGATACCGATATCGATTATTGGAGGACCAAAAAAAGCCGATATCGATTATTGGAGGACCAAAAAAAAACGATACCGATTAAACGGCCGATTTAGTTTTTCATTTTTTTATTTGTAATAATGACAATTACAGCAATAGTGAATGAACACTTATTTTAACTTAATATAATACATAAATAAAATCAATTTAGCCTCAAATAAATAATGAAACTTTAAATAATGCAAAAACAAAGTGTTGGAGAAAGTAAAAGTGCAATATGTGCCATGTAAAAAAGCTAACGTTTAAGTTGCTTGCTCAGAACATGAGAACACATGAAAGCTGGTGGTTCCTTTTAACATGAGTCTTCAATATTCCCAGGTAAGAAGTTTTAGGTTGTAGTTGTTATAGAAATTATAGGACTATTTCTCTCTATACGATTTGTATTTCATATACCTTTGACTATTGGATGTTCTTATAGGCACTTTAGTATTGCCAGTATAACAGTATAGCTTCCGTCCCTCTGCTCGCCCCTACCTGGGCTCGAACCAGAAAGACATCGACAACAGCCACCCTCGAAGCAGCGTTACCCATGCAGAGCAAGGAGAACAACTACTCCAAGTCTCAGAGCGAGTGACGTTTGAAACGCTAATAGCGCGTACCCCGCTAACTAGCTAGCCATTGCACATCGGTTACACCAGCCTAATCTCAGGAGTTGATAGGCTTGAAGTCATAAACAGCACAATGCTTGAAGCACAGCGAAGAGCTGTTGGCAAAATGCACAAAAGTACTGTTTGAATGAATGTTTACGAGCCTGCTGCTGCCTACCACCACTCAGTCAGACTGCTCTATCAATTCATAGACTTAATTAGAACATAATAACACACAGAAAGGTGTGGTCATTAATATGTTCAAATCCGGAAACTATCATCTCGAAAACAAAACGTTTATTCTTTCAGTGAAATACGGAACCGTTCCGTATTTTATCTAACGGGTGGCATCCCTAAGTCTAAATATTCCTGTTACATTGCACAACCTTCAATGTTATGTCATAATTACGTAAGATTCTGGCAAATTAGGCAGCCCAAACTGTTGCATATACACTGACTCTGCGTGCAATGAACGCAAGAGAAGTGACACAATTTCACCTGGTTAATATTGCCTGCTAACCTGGATTTCTTTTAGCTAAATATGCAGGTTTAAAAATGTATACTTCTGTGTATTGATTTTAAGAAAGGCATTGATGTTTATGGTTAGGTACACGTTGGAGCAACGACAGTCCTTTTTCGCGAATGCGCACCGCATCGATTATATGCAACGCAGGACACGCTAGATAACTTCACATGTTTGTTGATATTAGTTATAACTAGTGATTATGATTGATTGTTTTTTATAAGATAAGTTTAATGCTAGCTAGCAACTTACCTTGGCTTCTTATTGCATTCGCGTAACAGGCAGTCTCCTCGTGGAGTGCAATGTAATCAGGTGGTTAGAGCGTTGGACTAGTTAACTGTAAGGTTGCAAGATTGAATCCCCGAGCTGACAAGGTAAAAATCTGTAATTCTGCCCCTGAACAAGGCAGTTAACCCACTGTTCGTAGGCCGTCATTGAAAATAAGAATGTGTTCTTAACTGACTTGCCTAGTTAAATAAAGGATGAATAAAGGTGTAAAAATAAATAAATCGCATCTGTAATAGGGTTAGAGGCAGAGAATCCCAGTGTAGAGAGGGGAACCGGCCAGGCAGAGACGGCAAGGGCGGTTTGTTGCTCCAGTGCCTTTCCGTTCACCTTCACAGACCTGGGCCAGACTACACTCAATCATATGAACTACTCAAGAGATGAGTCTTTAATAAAAACTTAAAGATTGAGACAGAGTTTGCGTCTCTCACATGGGTAGGCAGACCATTCCATAAAAACTGAGCTCTATAGGAGAAAGCCCTGCCTCCAGCTGTTTGCTTAGAAATTCTAGGGACAATTAGGATGCCTGCGTCTTGTGACCATAGCGTACGTGTAGGTACGTACGGCAGGACCAAATCGGAAAGATGGGTAGGAGCAAGCCCATGTAATGCTTTGTAGGTTAGCAGTAAAACCTTGAAATCAGCCCTTGCCTTAACATCACCCCGAGAACCACATCCCTACAGTGAAGCAAGGTTGGTGGCAGCATCATGCTGTGAGTATGTTTTTCATCGGCAGGGACTGGGAAACTGGTCTGAATTGAAGGAATGATGGATGGTGCTAAATACAGGGAGATTCTTGAGGGAAACCTGTTTCAGTCTTCTAGAGATTTGAGACTGGGACAATGACCCTGAGCATAATGCTAAAGCAACACTCGAGTGGTTTAAGGGGAAACATTTAAATGTCTTGGAATGGCCTCGTCAAAGCCCAGACCTCAATCCAATTGAGAATCTGTGGTATGACTTAAAGATTTCTGTACACCAGCAGGAACCCATCCAACTTGAAGGAGCTGGAGCAGTTTTACCTTTGAAGAACAGGCATTTATCCCAGTGGCTAGATGTGCCAAGCTTATAGAGACATATCCCAAGAGACTTGCAGCTGTAATTACAGCAAAAGGTTGTTCTACAAGGTATTGACGTTTGGGGGGGTGAATAGTTGTGCACGCTCAAGTTTTCTGTTTTTTTTTGCCCAACTTTTCTTGTTTGTTTCACAATAAAAAATGTTTAGCATCTTCAGAGTGGTAGGCATGTTGTGTAAATAAAAAACAAACCCCCAAAATATATATTCTAATTCCAGGTTATAAGGCAACAAAATAGGAAAAATGTCAAGGGGGGTGAATACTTTCGTAAGCCACTGTATATTGTATTACTGTACTAGAGATACATGATATTACTGTACTAGAGATGCATGATATTACTGTACTACTGTGGTTGAGACAGACACACTCAACTCCTGACCCAGGCTGCAGGCTTGGTGTAGGCTTCTCTCTCTATCTCTCTCTCCCTTCAGGGTGTGAGAACACAAAGTTAATTGGGTCGCTGAATGAGGGATGGACCCAAGTGTTTTCAGGGCAACAGCCACTGGGGAACGGCCAACTGAGAACTGCTAGACTCTATATGGAGGAGGGGTAGCTAGGACTCCGTGGTTCAATTCCATTCCCATAACTTGCTCCCTTACCTCGTTTTGTAGATTGGATAGATCTTGATGGGTCTAATCAAGGTTGCAATAGCTCCACCCACCCTTCTGATAGGCCAGGTTTAGCTTCCACCATATTCCATACTCTTCTAGGGCTTTTCCAATATAGTGTTTAACACAGGTGCTTGGGGTTTATTTACACAGGTGCTTGGGGTTTATTTACACGGGTGCTTGGGGTTTATTTACACGGGTGCTTGGGGTTTTATTTACACGGGTGCTTGGGGTTTATTTACACGGGTGCTTGGGGTTTTATTTACACGGGTGCTTGGGGTTTTATTTACACGGGTGCTTGGGGTTTTATTTACACGGGTGCTTGGGGTTTTATTTACACGGGTGCTTGGGGTTTTATTTACGCGGGTGCTTGGGGTTTTATTTACGCGGGTGCTTGGGGTTTTATTTACGCGGGTGCTTGGGGTTTTATTGACGCGGGTGCTTGGGGTTTTATTGACGCGGGTGCTTGGGGTTTTATTGACGCGGGTGCTTGGGGTTTTATTGACGCGGGTGCTTGGGGTTTTATTTACGCGGGTGCTTGGGGTTTTATTTATGCGGGTGCTTGGGGTTTTATTTACGCGGGTGCTTGGGGTTGTATTTACACGGGTGCTTGGGGTTTACACTGGTGTTTTTGTGCCTGGCCCAAAAAACGTATAGGTTCGTGGTACCAGTTAACAAGTGTATAGGGAGCAAGGCAGCTTACCGGAGTAACCCGATTAGAACGTGTCCCCATGATGTATTCCCTACTAAGGAGGATACCAGAGTAACCCGATTAGAACGTGTCCCCATGATAGAATTCCCTACTAACATCACTGACCTAAAGCCTTTTCAGATCCACAATTACCTCGTTTCCTGTTTCCTCTGTCAGAGTGCCCACCTGGCGATGATGGACACACTGATGATGGCGTACACGGTGGAGACGGTGAGCGCGGAGAAGGTGGTGGCGTGCATCCTTCGGTACTCCTCCCACCACGATGAAGATGCAGACACACCGTACGACACCGAGGACGCCGTGACCAGCTGGATCAACAAGGTATTTACCTGCACGGCATTCTAACACACACCCACACACACGAATAGGACCACCTACAGTCTAGACCAGCTGGATCAACAAGGTATTTACCTGCACGGCATTCTAACACACACCCACACACACGAATAGGACCACCTACAGTCTAGACCAGCTGGATCAACAAGGTATTTACCTGCACGGCATTCTAACACACCCACACACACGAATAGGACCACCTACAGTCTAGACCAGCTGGATCAACAAGGTATTTACCTGCACGGCATTCTAACACACACCCACACACACGAATAGGACCACCTACAGTCTAGACCAGCTGGATCAACAAGGTATTTACCTGCACGGCATTCTAACACACACCCACACACACGAATAGGACCACCTACAGTCTAGACCAGCTGGATCAACAAGGTATTTACCTGCACGGCATTCTAACACACACCCACACACACGAATAGGACCACCTACAGTCTAGACCAGCTGGATCAACAAGGTATTTACCTGCACGGCATTCTAACACACACCCACACACACGAATAGGACCACCTACAGTCTAGACCAGCTGGGCATCATACATTTGTTCCCTTTTCACACTACTGAGCTGAGCTGCACAGCATCTTGCTACTTTGCTTCTGTCCGTCTCTTTCCCCCTCTGCAGGACAGGCGACACACTCTTTCCCCCTCTGCAGGACAGGCGACACACTCTTTCCCCCTCTGCAGGACAGGCGACACACTCTTTCCCCCTCTGCAGGACAGGCGACACACTCTTTCCCCCTCTGCAGGACAAGCGACACACTCTTTCCCCCTCTGCAGGACAAGCGACACACTCTTTCCCCCTCTGCAGGACAAGCGACACACTCTTTCCCCCTCTGCAGGACAAGCGACACACTCTTTCCCCCTCTGCAGGACAAGCGACACACTCTTTCCCCCTCTGCAGGACAAGCGACACACTCTTTCCCCCTCTGCAGGACAAGCGACACACTCTTTCCCCCTCTGCAGGACAAGCGACACACTCTTTCCCCTCTGCAGGACAGGCGACACACTCTTTCCCCCTCTGCAGGACAGGCGACACTCTTTCCCCGTCTGCAGGACAAGACACCCTCTGAAAATCTGTACAATGTCTACTGAGAAGGGCCCCCCCCACACACACACACACCCTGTATGAATAAATGAAATGAATCAAAGGGATGGGGCCAAGGGAAAAGGCTAGGGGGTGAATTGGGACCGACTGTGCATGTTGTTCTGTGTGGGGGCGGTCTTGCCCTGGGCCTGTCTCTGTGACAGTGGAGGGGGGAGTGTTAGGGTGCGTCCCACAGGGCCCTGGTCAAATCTAGTGCTCTATATAGGGGACAGGGAGATGCTGCCTTAGTGTTAGTGAGATGCTGCCTTAGTGTGAGTGAGATGCTACCTTAGTGTGAGTGAGATGCTGCCTTAGTGTGAGTGAGATGCTGCCTTAGTGTGAGTGAGGGCTGACCAAATTTGTTGGTTCTAGTCAGGATTCTATCAGCCGTGTTCAGCACTAACTGAAGTTTATTTAGTGCTTTGTCCAGGTAGCCGGAAAGTAGAGCATTGCAGTAGTGTAACCTAGAAGTGACAAAAGCATGAATACATTTTTCTGCATCATTGTTTGGACAGAAAGTTTCAGATTTTTTTGTAATGTTACGTAGATGGAAAAAAGTTGTCCTTGAAACAGTCTTGATATGGTCGTCAAAAGAGAGATCAGGGTCCAGAGTTACGCCGAGGTCCTTCAGTTTTATTTGAGACGACTGTACAACCATCAAGATTAATTGTCAAATTCAACAGAAGATCTCTTTGTTTCTTGGGACCTAGAATTAGAATCTTTGTTTTGTCCGAGTTTAAAAGTAGAACGTTTGCCGCAATCTACATCCTTATGTCTGAAACACAAGCTTCTAGGGAGGGCAATTTTGGGGCTTCACCATGTTTCATCGAAATGTACAGCTATGTATCATCTGCATAGCAGTGAAAGTTAACATTTTTCCGAATGACATCACCAAGAGCTAAATATATAGTGAAAACAAAAGTGGTCCTAAAACGGAGCCTTGAGGAACACCGAAATTTACAGTTGATTTGTCAGAGTACAAACCCTCCAGAGACAAACTGATATCTTTCTGACAGATGAGATCTAAACCAGGCCAGAACTTTTCCGTGTAGACCAATTTGGGTTTCCAATCTCTCCAAAAGAATGTGGTGATCGATGGTACTGGACTGTACTGGGCCTTACATTCCTCTGTACTGGGCCTTACATTCCTCTGTACTGGGCCTTACATTCCTCTGTGCTGGACTATACTGGGCCTTACATTCCTCTGTACTGGGCCTTACATTCCTCTGTGCTGGACTATACTGGGCCTTACATTCATCTGTGCTGGACTATACTGGGCCTTACATTCCTCTGTACTGGGCCTTACATTCCTCTGTGCTGGACTATACTGGGCCTTACATTCCTCTGTACTGGACTATACTGGGCCTTACATTCATCTGTACTGGGCCTTACATTCCTCTGTACTGGGCCTTACATTCCTCTGTACTGGGCCTTACATTCCTCTGTACTGGGCCTTACATTCCTCTGTGCTGGGCCTTACATTCATCTGTACTGGGCCTTACATTCCTCTGTACTGGGCCTTACATTCCTCTGTACTGGGCCTTACATTCCTCTGTACTGGGCCTTACATTCCTCTGTACTGGGCCTTACATTCCTCTGTGCTGGGCCTTACATTCCTCTGTACTGGGCCTTACATTCCTCTGTGCTGGACTATACTGGGCCTTACATTCATCTGTACTGGGCCTTACATTCCTCTGTGCTGGACTATACTGGGCCTTACATTCCTCTGTGCTGGACTATACTGGGCCTTACATTCATCTGTACTGGGCCTTACATTCCTCTGTACTGGGCCTTACATTCCTCTGTGCTGGACTATACTGGGCCTTACATTCCTATGTGCTGGACTATACTGGGCCTTACATTCATCTGTGCTGGACTATACTGGGCCTTACATTCATCTGTACTGGGCCTTACATTCCTCTGTACTGGGCCTTACATTCATCTGTGCTGGACTATACTGGGCCTTACATTCCTCTGTACTGGACTATACTGGACCTTACATTCATCTGTACTGGGCCTTACATTCCTCTGTACTGGGCCTTACATTCCTCTGTACTGGGCCTTACATTCCTCTGTGCTGGACTATACTGGGCCTTACATTCCTCTGTACTGGGCCTTACATTCCTCTGTACTGGACTATACTGGGCCTTACATTCCTCTGTACTGGACTATACTGGGCCTTACATTTCTCTGTACTGGGCCTTACATTCCTCTGTACTGGGCCTTACATTCCTCTGTGCTGGACTATACTGGGCCTTACATTCATCTGTACTGGGCCTTACATTCCTCTGTACTGGACTATACTGGGCCTTACATTCCTCTGTACTGGGCCTTACATTCCTCTGTACTGGGCCTTACATTCCTCTGTACTGGGAACACTGGGTGGCGTCCAGCTCTGGCCTGCTGGAGACCCAAACACTAAAACACACAGTCTTAGATACTATCTTACCTATTTATACACACACCACTCCACACCTGTACACAGACATTTTTCATTTATTTTTATTTTTATTTAACCAGGTGTGTGTATGTATGTGTATATATATATATATATATTTCACCTTTATTTAACCAGGTAGGCCAGTTGAGAACAAGTTCTCATTTACAACTGTGACCTGGCCAAGATAAAGCAAAGCAGTTCGACACATACAATAACACAGAGTTACACATGGAGTAAAACAAACATACAGTCAATAATACAGTAGAAAAAGTATATAAAAAAAAGTATATACACTGGAGTGATAGATGTGCAGAAGATGAATGTGCAAGTAGAGATACTGGGGTGCAAAGGAGCAAAATAAATAAATAACAGTATGGGGATGAGGTAGTTGGATGGGCTATTTACAGATGGGCTGTGTACAGGTGCAGTGATCTGTGAGCTGCTCTGACAGCTGGTGCTTGAAGTTAGTGAGGGAGAGATGAGTCTCTAGCTTCAGTGATTTTTGCAATTCGTTCCAGTCTTTGGCAGCAGAGAACTGTAAGGAAAGGCGGCCAAAGGAGGAATTGGCTTTGTGGGTGACCAGTGAAATATACCTGCTGGAGCGCGTGCTACGGGTGGGTGCTGCTATGGTGAACAGTGAGCTGAGATAAGGCGGAGCTTTTCCTAGCAGAGACTTATAGATGACCTGGAGCCAGCGGGTTTGGCAACGAATATGACGCAAACGCCAGCCAATGAGAGCATAGAGGTCGCAGTGGTGGGTAGTATTTGGTGCTTTGGTGACAAAACGTATGGCACTGTGATAGACTGCATCCAATTTGCTAAGTCGAGGATCGGTAGGATGGTCAGTTTTACAAGGGTATGTTTGGCAGCACGAGTGAAGGATGCTTTTGTTGCGAAATAGGAAGCCGATTCTAGATTTAATTTTGGATAATCATATAGACACATGACACAACACACACACACAATAACTGGTGTTGTCATGGAATCTTTCGGGGAAAGCGTGTGGCACACTGCAGACATTGATAACCTTTGAACTCCAATAATGTATCTTTCAACTACAGGGACATTTTCATTTATTTTATTTTATTTCACCTTTATTTAACTCGGCAAGTCAAATTGCTGGAAGGTTTGTAATCTTTTGAAGGGACTTTTGTAAACCTTTCTTATATCATAGTTGTGACATTCTTACATAACAGTAAGAATGTAATAAAGGTTAAATACCATATTAGCAGAACTAAGAGAAACATATTTCGGGTTGGCAATGTATTGTGGTAAAACAAGATTCTGTACAGTCAAAGGTCATGGAAGCCCTCCAATTAACAAGATAATTCACTCTCTCCCTCTTTTAATCAGGTAAATGAGTATTTGAAGGATATCATTGGTCAGGAGCGGAGGAGAGAAAGGAAGAGAGCTGAGCTTGTTGGCAGGCCAGGGGTGAGTGTCTCCTCCTATCTTCTTCGGCCTTCTTTCCTACCCACTCCACTCCATCCTTTTTATTCTGGTTTTAGGAGCATCTTCTACATTTCAATGACCTGGTTTTACAGTTAGATATGCACTTGTTTCAAATTCAATGTATGCATTTAATCATTATTATTATTTTTTGCAATACAGATTCAAAACGGTTTGAATTGGAATTCAATTTTTAAATACAAATGGAACATTATTGTATTCAAATTCAATCTCTGCTGTCACTAATATCATTCCATATTTAAGCCTCAATATTTCTATTTTATGTTATAGCAGCACCAGGCAAGCTCATTGTCAACATGAACAGCATGATATGTCTATGCAATGCCCTTACTCAGCTTGGTCACAGATCTGTTTGTGGTGTCCTGCCAACTCCTCTGTTTATTGTCATGCCCCATTGGCACAAACTGATCTGGGACCAGGCTACTTTCTCTCCTGTACTTTCTTCACACCCCACACAGTGAACATTTTTATGTCAAGTCCTTTCAATGATACTTACAAGACAAGTCATTTAGTCTGGGACACACACACAGGTCAAACAAGAAAGCAGACTACCTATCTAGGAGTTGTTGTGTCTAGCTAGCGTGTTTCATAAAACATGCTACGTGAGGCTTCTCTGATGCCGACAGGTTGTTGTGCCAGCTGAATCATGCTCTTTGGCTCTGAACAATCATGTCATCAGGCAGGCTGGTTCAGTTTTATGGTCGGCTGAGCAGCAGGGTTGACATGGTAAAATGGTCTCTGACACAGCACAACTGGCAAGTGAGGGAGAAAGAGATGATGTCATCTTCTTTCCCTCCTCTTCCCTCATCTCCTTCCCTTCTTTCCCTCCTCTTCCCTAATCTCCTCCCCTTCTTTCCCTTGATTCCTCTCCTGATTTCCCTCTTCGTTTTCACTCCCCTTCCTCTCCTCTCCCCCATCCCATCCAACGTCTCTCCTCTCTTCTCTGCGTGCCCATCTAGAAATGTTTTTTTATCAGCCTGTCCTGGTCGTAACCCCTATCATGGCAGCTTGTCCTGGTCTTAACCCTGCCATGTTAGTGTGGCTTGGTCTGCCAGAGGCTGGGCCTGCCAGACTGTTCCCTCCTCTGCGTCACAACCCCTTTAGTGAACATGTTCTATGGAGAGAGAGAGATATTACATCTCTTAAGGAGTCTTGAGAAAACTCTTAGATATAGTTCTCTGGAGGAAATGTCTGTGGCTGGCTGTGTGGCTGGCTGTGTGGCTGGCTGTGTGGCTGGCTGTGTGGCTGGCTGTGTGGCTGTGTGGCTGGCTGGCTGGCTGTGTGATATAGTTCTCTGGAGGAAATGTCTGTGGCTGGCTGGCTGGCTGTGTGATATAGTTCTCTGGAGGAAATGTCTGTGGCTGGCTGGCTGGCTGTGTGGCTGGCTGGCTGGCTGGCTGTGTGATATAGTTCTCTGGAGGAAATGTCTGTGGCTGGCTGGCTGGCTGGCTGTGTGATATAGTTCTCTGGAGGAAATGTCTGTGGCTGGCTGGCTGGCTGTGTGGCTGGCTGGCTGGCTGGCTGTGTGATATAGTTCTCTGGAGGAAATGTCTGTGGCTGGCTGGCTGGCTGTGTGATATAGTTCTCTGGAGGAAATGTCTGTGGCTGGCTGGCTGGCTGTGTGATATAGTTCTCTGGAGGATATGTCACTGATGTCCCACCAGAATGTGCCTGCAGTAACCTGGCATGAAGTGGCTGGCTGTGTGTGTGTGTGTGTGTGTTCCCCACTCCACCCTGTCTAGAGGCGAAGATAGCGGCTGTTTGATGCTGATGTGAGCTGTCAGTGTACAGAGGCAGTCTCCTGCTCCCCCGCATGCCTGAACTGAGCTGTCCCTGGGCTGGACACCCATTGACCCCAGAACAGAGCTGTCCCTGGGCTGAACACCCATTGACCCCAGAACAGAGCTGTCCCTGGGCTGAACACCCATTGACCCCAGAACAGAGCTGTCCCTGGGCTGAACACCCATTGACCCCAGAACAGAGCTGTCCCTGGGCTGAACACCCATTGACCCCAGAACAGAGCTGTCCCTGGGCTGGACACCCATTGACCCCAGAACAGAGCTGTCCCTGGGCTGAACACCCATTGACCCCAGAACAGAGCTGTCCCTGGGCTGGACACCCATTGACCCCAGAACAGAGCTGTCCCTGGGCTGAACACCCATTGACCCCAGAACAGAGCACCCATTGACCCCATTGGCTATTTTGCACACCAATATTTCTACTTGCACATCATCATCTGCACATCCAGTGTTAATTTGCTAAATTGTAATTACTTTGCTACTATGGCCTATTTATTGCCTTACCACCTCATGCCATTTGCACACACTGTATATAGACTTTATTTTTTCTATTGTGTTATTGACAGTACACTTGTTTATTCCATGTGTAACTGTGTTGTTGTTTGTGTCGCACTGCTTTGCTTTATCTTCGCCAGGTCGCAGTTGTAAATGAGAACTTGTTCTCAACTGGTCTACCTGGTTAAATAAAGGTGAAATAAATGTTTCTTCACTGCCATGCTCCAGCCACTGCCATGCTCCAGCCACTGCTAGGCTTCTGCCACTGCTAGGCTTCTGCCACTGCTAGGCTCCTGCCACTGCTAGGCTCCTGCCACTGCTAGGCTCCTGCCACTGCTAGGCTTCTGCCACTGCTAGGCTTCTGCCACTGCTAGGCTTCTGCCACTGCTAGGCTTCTGCCACTGCTAGGCTTCTGCCACTGCTAGGCTTCTGCCACGGCTAGACTCCAGCCACGGCTAGACTCCAGCCACGGCTAGACTCCAGCCACGGCTAGACTCCAGCCACGGCTAGACTCCAGCCACGGCTAGACTCCAGCCACGGCTAGACTCCAGCCACGGCTAGACTCCAGCCACGGCTAGACTCCAGCCACGGCTAGACTCCAGCCACGGCTAGACTCCAGCCACGGCTAGACTCCAGCCACGGCTAGACTCCAGCCACGGCTAGACTCCAGCCACGGCTAGACTCCAGCCACTGCTAGACTCCAGCCACTGCTAGACTCCAGCCACTGCTAGACTCCAGCCACTGCTAGACTCCAGCCACTGCTAGACTCCAGCCACTGCTAGACTCCAGCCACTGCTAGACTCCAGCCACTGCTAGACTCCAGCCACTGCTAGACTCCAGCCACTGCTAGACTCCAGCCACTGCTAGACTCCAGCCACTGCTAGACTCCAGCCACTGCTAGACTCCAGCCACTGCTAGACTCCAGCCACTGCTAGACTCCAGCCACTGCTAGACTCCAGCCACTGCTAGACTCCAGCCACTGCTAGACTCCAGCCACTGCTAGACTCCAGCCACTGCCACTTCCCAATACATTACAATGTTCACCAGACCGATGTGCTTGTTGTTGAAAGCACTCTGTTCCTGTAACAATGTTACTGGCACATTATGTGTGTGTGTGTTAGCCTAGATGACACACAGATTAAGTAAGGGTTATTAACCCCACCCCCATCAACACAGAACGCACACACTCTCTCCCTTCCCTCTCTCGCTCCATTCCCTCTCTCTCTCGCTCCCTTCCCTCCCTCCCTCTCTCCCTTCCTTCCCTCTCTCTCTCCCTTCCTTCCCTCCCTCTCTCTCTCCCTTCCTTCCCTCCCTCTCTCTCTCCCTTCCTTCCTTCCCTCCCTCTCTCTCCCTTCCTTCCCTCCCTCTCTCTCCCTTCCCTCCCTCTCTCTCTCTCCCTTCCCTCCCTCTCTCTCTCTCCCTTCCTCCCTCTCTCTCTCTCCTTCTCTCTCTCCCTTCCCTCCCTCTCTCTCTCTCCCTTCCCTCCCTCTCTCTCTCTCCCTTCCCTCCCTCCCTCTCTCTCGCTCCCTTCCCTCCCTCTCTCTCGCTCCCTTCCCTCCCTCTCTCTCGCTCCCTTCCCTCCCTCTCTCGCTCCCTTCCCTCCCTCTCTCGCTCCCTTCCCTCCCTCTCTCGCTCCCTTCCCTCCCTCTCTCGCTCCCTTCCCTCCCTCTCTCGCTCCCTTCCCTCCCACTCTCGCTCTCTCTCTCTCTCTCTCTCTCTCTCTCTCTCTCTCTCTCTCTCTCCGGGCGCTGTGACCTAGATACTAGCTCTAGTCGCTCCCAAAATCTGTCCCGCTCTTTGAGTTGCCGGTTTGGTTCAGGTCCGTGTACCCTGCCAGGACAGATGTGCTGCAGTCATCGGGACAAAGAAAAGCTGACTAGGGTGACCCAGGTTTTATTTTAAGCTGCAGCACAGTATGCTGGGAAACCAAACAGACACTGTCAATGCGAAGGCAATGGTAGAGCAGAGTAAAACACATCAGTAATCCTTTTAAGTTGCACATCTGTGCAGGATAAATTGAACATGTCTTTTTGAAGAGGAAGTGACTTGTCAGAGAGCGAGAACAGGACAGCAAGTTGATTGATGTGGTGGACGGTTGGGATTAGGACCAAGCCTAAGGGCTCTTTAAAGGGGTTTTATTGGGAGTCTTGCCTAGCTCTGTCTTTGCTGTGTGTTATCCCCAATTTAGCCCTCCCCTATAGCCCTCCCCTATAGCCCTGCCCTGTAGCCCTGCCCTGTAGCCCTCCCCTATAGCCCTCCCCCATAGCCCTCCCCCGTAGCCCTCCCCTGTAGCCCTCCCCTATAGCCCTCCCCCGTAGCCCTCCCCCGTAGCCCTCCCCTATAGCCCTCCCCTATAGCCCTGCCCTGTAGCCCTCCCCTATAGCCCTCCCCCGTAGCCCTCCCCCATAGCCCTCCCCTATAGCCCTGCCCTGTAGCACTCCCCTATAGCCCTGCCCTATAGCCCTGCCCTATAGCCCTGCCCTGTAGCCCTCCCCTATAGCCCTGCCCTGTAGCCCTCCCCTATAGCCCTGCCCTGTAGCCTTCCATAGCCTTCCCCTATAGCCCTGCCCTATAGCCCTGCCCTGTAGCCCTCCCCTATAGCCCTGCCCTATAGCCCTGCCCTGTAGCCCTCCCCTATAGCCCTCCCCTATAGCCCTGCCCTGTAGCCCTGCCCTATAGCCCTGCCCTGTAGCCCTCCCCTATAGCCCTGCCCTATAGCCCTGCCCTGTAGCCCTCCCCTATAGCCCTGCCCTGTAGCCTTCCATAGCCTTGCCCTATAGCCTTCCCCTATAGCCCTCCCCTATAGCCCTGCCCTATAGCCTTCCATAGCCCTGCCCTATAGCCTTCCATAGCCCTGCCCTATACCCTTCCATAGCCCCGCCCTGTAGCCTTCCATAGCCCTGCCCTGTAGCCTTCCATAGCCCTGCCCTGTAGCCTTCCCCTATAGCCTTCCATAGCCCTCCCCTATAGCCTTCCATAGCCCTCCCCTATAGCCTTCCATAGCCCTCCCCTATAGCCTTCCATAGCCCTCCCCTATAGCCTTCCATAGCCCTCCCCTATAGCCTTCCATAGCCCTCCCCTATAGCCTTCCATAGCCCTCCCCTATAGCCTTCCATAGCCCTCCCCTATAGCCTCCCATAGCCCTCCCCTATAGCCTCCCATAGCCCCCCCTATAGCCTCCCATAGCCCCCCCCTATAGCCCTCCCCTATAGCCTTCCATAGCCCTCCCCTATAGCCTTCCATAGCCCTGCCCTATAGCCTTCCATAGCCCTGCCCTGTAGCCCTCCCCTATAGCCTTCCATAGCCCTCCCCTATAGCCCTCCCCTATAGCCTTCCATAGCCCTCCCCTATAGCCTTCCATAGCCCTCCCCTATAGCCTTCCATAGCCCTGCCCTGTAGCCCTCCCCTATAGCCTTCCATAGCCCTGCCCTGTAGCCCTCCCCTATAGCCTTCCATAGCCCTCCCCTATAGCCTTCCATAGCCCTGCCCTATAGCCTTCCATAGCCCTCCCCTATAGCCCTCCCCAATAGCCTTCCATAGCCCTGCCCTATAGCCTTCCATAGCCCTCCCCTATAGCCCTCCCCTATAGCCTTCCATAGCCCTCCCCTATAGCCTTCCATAGCCCTCCCCTATAGCCTTCCATAGCCCTCCCCTATAGCCCTCCCCTATAGCCTTCCATAGCCCTCCCCTATAGCCTTCCATAGCCCTCCCCTATAGCCTTCCATAGCCCTCCCCTATAGCCTTCCATAGCCCTCCCCTATAGCCTCCCATAGCCCTCCCATAGCCCTCCCCTATAGCCTCCCATAGCCCTCCCCTATAGCCTCCCATAGCCCTCCCCTATAGCCTCCCATAGCCCCCCCCTATAGCCTCCCATAGCCCCCCCCTATAGCCCTCCCCTATAGCCCTCCCCTATAGCCTTCCATAGCCCTCCCCTATAGCCTTCCATAGCCCTGCCCTATAGCCTTCCATAGCCCTGCCCTGTAGCCCTCCCCTATAGCCTTCCATAGCCCTCCCCTATAGCCTTCCATAGCCCTCCCCTATAGCCTTCCATAGCCCTCCCCTATAGCCTTCCATAGCCCTGCCCTATAGCCTTCCATAGCCCTGCCCTATAGCCTTCCATAGCCCTCCCCTATAGCCCTCCCCTATAGCCCTCCCCTATTGCCTTCCATAGCCCTCCCCTATAGCCTTCCATAGCCCTCCCCTATAGCCTTCCATAGCCCTCCCCTATAGCCTTCCATAGCCCTGCCCTGTAGCCCTCCCCTATAGCCTTCCATAGCCCTGCCCTGTAGCCCTACCCTATAGCCTTCCATAGCCCTCCCCTATAGCCTTCCATAGCCCTCCCCTATAGCCTTCCATAGCCCTCCCCTATAGCCTTCCATAGCCCTGCCCTATAGCCTTCCATAGCCCTCCCCTATAGCCCTCCCCTATAGCCTTCCATAGCCCTCCCCTATAGCCTTCCATAGCCCTCCCCTATAGCCCTCCCCTATAGCCTTCCATAGCCCTCCCCTATAGCCTTCCATAGCCCTCCCCTATAGCCCTCCCCTATAGCCTTCCATAGCCCTCCCCTATAGCCTTCCATAGCCCTCCCCTATAGCCTTCCATAGCCCTCCCCTATAGCCTTCCATAGCCCTCCCCTATAGCCTTCCATAGCCCTCCCCTATAGCCTCCCATAGCCCTCCCCTATAGCCTCCCATAGCCCCCCCCATAGCCTCCCATAGCCCCCCCCTATAGCCCTCCCCTATAGCCTTCCATAGCCCTCCCCTATAGCCTTCCATAGCCCTGCCCTATAGCCTTCCATAGGCCTGCCCTGTAGCCCTCCCCTATAGCCTTCCATAGCCCTCCCCTATAGCCCTCCCCTATAGCCTTCCATAGCCCTCCCCTATAGCCTTCCATAGCCCTGCCCTATAGCCTTCCATAGCCCTCCCCTATAGCCCTCCCCTATAGCCTTCCATAGCCCTCCCCTATAGCCCTCCCCTATAGCCTTCCATAGCCCTCCCCTATAGCCTTCCATAGCCCTCCCCTATAGCCTTCCATAGCCCTGCCCTGTAGCCCTCCCCTATAGCCTTCCATAGCCCTCCCCTATAGCCTTCCATAGCCCTGCCCTATAGCCTTCCATAGCCCTCCCCTATAGCCCTCCCCTATAGCCTTCCATAGCCCTCCCCTATAGCCTTCCATAGCCCTCCCCTATAGCCTTCCATAGCCCTCCCCTATAGCCTTCCATAGCCCTCCCCTATAGCCTTCCATAGCCCTCCCCTATAGCCCTCCCCTATAGCCTTCCATAGCCCTCCCCTATAGCCTCCCATAGCCCTCCCATAGCCCTCCCCTATAGCCTCCCATAGCCCTCCCCTATAGCCTCCCATAGCCCTCCCCTATAGCCTCCCATAGCCCCCCCTATAGCCTCCCATAGCCCCCCCTATAGCCCTCCCCTATAGCCCTCCCCTATAGCCTTCCATAGCCCTCCCCTATAGCCTTCCATAGCCCTGCCCTATAGCCTTCCATAGCCCTGCCCTGTAGCCCTCCCCTATAGCCTTCCATAGCCCTCCCCTATAGCCTTCCATAGCCCTCCCCTATAGCCTTCCATAGCCCTCCCCTATAGCCTTCCATAGCCCTGCCCTATAGCCTTCCATAGCCCTGCCCTATAGCCTTCCATAGCCCTCCCTATAGCCCTCCCCTATTGCCTTCCATAGCCCTCCCCTATAGCCTTCCATAGCCCTCCCCTATAGCCTTCCATAGCCCTGCCCTGTAGCCCTCCCCTATAGCCTTCCATAGCCCTGCCCTATAGCCTTCCATAGCCCTCCCCTATAGCCTTCCATAGCCCTGCCCTATAGCCTTCCATAGCCCTCCCCTATTGCCCTCCCCTATAGCCTTCCATAGCCCTCCCCTATAGCCTTCCATAGCCCTCCCCCTATAGCCTTCCATAGCCCTCCCCTATAGCCCTCCCCTATAGCCTTCCATAGCCCTCCCCTATAGCCTTCCATAGCCCTCCCCTATAGCCCTCCCCTATAGCCTTCCATAGCCCTCCCCTATAGCCCTCCCCTATAGCCTTCCATAGCCCTGCCCTGTGGCCTTCCATAGCCCTGCCCTGTAGCCTTCCATAGCCCTGCCCTGTAGCCTTCCATAGCCCTGCCCTGTAGCCTTCCATAGCCCTACCCTATAGCCTTCCATAGCCCTGCCCTGTAGCCTTCCATAGCCCTGCCCTGTAGCCTTCCATAGCCCTGCCCTGTAGCCTTCCATAGCCCTGCCCTGTAGCCTTCCATAGCCCTGCCCTATAGCCTTCCATAGCCCTCCCCTATAGCCTTCCATAGCCCTCCCCTATAGCCTTCCATAGCCCTCCCCTATAGCCTTCCATAGCCCTCCCCTATAGCCTTCCATAGCCCTGCCCTGTAGCCCTCCCCTATAGCCTTCCATAGCCCTCCCCTATAGCCTTCCATAGCCCTGCCCTATAGCCTTCCATAGCCCTCCCCTATAGCCCTCCCCTATAGCCTTCCATAGCCCTCCCCTATAGCCTTCCATAGCCCTCCCCTATAGCCTTCCATAGCCCTCCCCTATAGCCTTCCATAGCCCTCCCCTATAGCCTTCCATAGCCCTCCCCTATAGCCTTCCATAGCCCTCCCCTATAGCCCTCCCCTATAGCCTTCCATAGCCCTCCCCTATAGCCTCCCATAGCCCTCCCATAGCCCTCCCCTATAGCCTCCCATAGCCCTCCCCTATAGCCTCCCATAGCCCCCCCTATAGCCCTCCCCTATAGCCCTCCCCTATAGCCCTCCCCTATAGCCTTCCATAGCCCTGCCCTATAGCCTTCCATAGCCCTGCCCTGTAGCCCTCCCCTATAGCCTTCCATAGCCCTCCCCTATAGCCTTCCATAGCCCTCCCCTATAGCCTTCCATAGCCCTGCCCTATAGCCTTCCATAGCCCTGCCCTATAGCCTTCCATAGCCCTCCCCTATAGCCCTCCCCTATTGCCTTCCATAGCCCTCCCCTATAGCCTTCCATAGCCCTCCCCTATAGCCTTCCATAGCCCTGCCCTGTAGCCCTCCCCTATAGCCTTCCATAGCCCTGCCCTGTAGCCCTCCCCTATAGCCTTCCATAGCCCTCCCCTATAGCCTTCCATAGCCCTCCCCTATAGCCTTCCATAGCCCTGCCCTATAGCCTTCCATAGCCCTCCCCTATTGCCCTCCCCTATAGCCTTCCATAGCCCTCCCCTATAGCCTTCCATAGCCCTCCCCTATAGCCTTCCATAGCCCTCCCCTATAGCCCTCCCCTATAGCCTTCCATAGCCCTCCCCTATAGCCTTCCATAGCCCTCCCCTATAGCCTTCCATAGCCCTCCCCTATAGCCCTCCCCTATAGCCTTCCATAGCCCTGCCCTGTGGCCTTCCATAGCCCTGCCCTGTAGCCTTCCATAGCCCTGCCCTGTAGCCTTCCATAGCCCTGCCCTGTAGCCTTCCATAGCCCTGCCCTGTAGCCTTCCATAGCCCTGCCCTGTAGCCTTCCATAGCCCTGCCCTGTAGCCTTCCATAGCCCTGCCCTGTAGCCTTCCATAGCCCTGCCCTGTAGCCTTCCATAGCCCTGCCCTATAGCCTTCCATAGCCCTCCCCTATAGCCTTCCATAGCCCTCCCCTATAGCCTTCCATAGCCCTCCCCTATAGCCTTCCATAGCCCTCCCCTATAGCCTTCCATAGCCCTCCCCTATAGCCTTCCATAGCCCTCCCCTATAGCCTTCCATAGCCCTCCCCTATAGCCTCCCATAGCCCTCCCCTATAGCCTCCCATAGCCCTCCCATAGCCCTCCCCTATAGCCTCCCATAGCCCTCCCCTATAGCCTCCCATAGCCCTCCCCTATAGCCTCCCATAGCCCCCCCTATAGCCCCCCCCTATAGCCCTCCCCTATAGCCTCCCATAGCCCCCCCCTATAGCCTCCCATAGCCCCCCCCTATAGCCCTCCCCTATAGCCTTCCATAGCCCTCCCCTATAGCCTTCCATAGCCCTGCCCTATAGCCTTCCATAGCCCTGCCCTGTAGCCCTCCCCTATAGCCTTCCATAGCCCTCCCCTATAGCCCTCCCCTATAGCCTTCCATAGCCCTGCCCTATAGCCTTCCATAGCCCTGCCCTATAGCCTTCCATAGCCCTGCCCTATAGCCTTCCATAGCCCTGCCCTATAGCCTTCCATAGCCCTCCCCTATAGCCCTCCCCTATAGCCTTCCATAGCCCTGCCCTATAGCCTTCCATAGCCCTGCCCTATAGCCTTCCATAGCCCTCCCCTATAGCCCTCCCCTATAGCCTTCCATAGCCCTCCCCTATAGCCTTCCATAGCCCTGCCCTGTAGCCCTCCCCTATAGCCTTCCATAGCCCTCCCCTATAGCCTTCCATAGCCCTGCCCTATAGCCTTCCATAGCCCTCCCTATAGCCCTCCCCTATAGCCTTCCATAGCCCTCCCCTATAGCCTTCCATAGCCCTCCCCTATAGCCCTCCCCTATAGCCTTCCATAGCCCTCCCCTATAGCCTTCCATAGCCCTCCCCTATAGCCCTCCCCTATAGCCTTCCATAGCCCTGCCCTGTAGCCTTCCATAGCCCTGCCCTGTAGCCTTCCATAGCCCTACCCTGTAGCCTTCCATAGCCCTGCCCTGTAGCCTTCCATAGCCCTGCCCTATAGCCCTCCCCTATAGCCTTCCATAGCCCTGCCCTGTAGCCTTCCATAGCCCTGCCCTGTAGCCTTCCATAGCCCTACCCTGTAGCCTTCCATAGCCCTGCCCTGTAGCCTTCCATAGCCCTGCCCTGTAGCCTTCCATAGCCCTGCCCTGTAGCCTTCCATAGCCCTGCCCTATAGCCCTCCCCTATAGCCTTCCATAGCCCTGCCCTGTAGCCTTCCATAGCCCTGCCCTGTAGCCTTCCATAGCCCTACCCTGTAGCCTTCCATAGCCCTGCCCTGTAGCCTTCCATAGCCCTGCCCTGTAGCCTTCCATAGCCCTGCCCTGTAGCCTTCCATAGCCCTGCCCTGTAGCCTTCCATAGCCCTACCCTGTAGCCTTCCATAGCCCTGCCCTGTAGCCTTCCATAGCCCTGCCCTGTAGCCTTCCATAGCCCTGCCCTGTAGCCTTCCATAGCCCTGCCCTGTAGCCTTCCATAGCCCTGCCCTGTAGCCTTCTCAGACATTGCTGGGACATGCCAACCATAATTGAAAGCAGAAAATGTAATTGGTTTGAAAGCATCAAACCATCACTTCTAATTAGTATTTGATCAGTAACATGGTTTAGGGAGGCTTTTCAAGACCACCATGGATGGAGCTGAATAAGTTCCTCAGCATATATGTCACTGTGGGGACGACGTCATTGATGAAGCCAGTGACTGATGTGGTGTACTCCTCAACGCCATCGGAGGAATCCCAGAACATATTCCAGTCTGTGCTGTCAAACAGTCCTATAGCTTAGCATCTGCTTCAATCTGACCACTTATAGACCAAGTCACTGGTCCTTCCTGCTTTAAGTTTTGCTTGTCAGCAGGAATCAGGAGGATAGAGTTATGGTCAGAATTACCAAATGGAGGACGAGGAAGAGCTATGAACACCTCTTTGTGTGTGGCATAAAGGTGGTCTAGAGTTGGGGATTTTTCCATTCTGGTTGCACATTTAACATGCTGATAGAAATTTGGTAAAACAGATTTAAGTTTCCCTGCATTAAAGTTCCCGGCTACCAGGAGCTCCGCCTCTCGGTGAGCGTATTCTTCTCTGCTTGTGGTGGAAGACAGCACATTCGTCGGGGCGGCAGGTGGTTGTAGTGGTTGTAGTGTTGGGCCTAGTGGTTGTAGTGGTTGTAGTGTTGGGCCTAGTGGTTGTAGTGGTTGTAGTGTTGGGCCTAGTGGTTGTAGTGTTGGGCCTAGTGTTGTAGTGTTGGGCTAGTGGTTGTAGTGTTGGGCCTAGTGGTTGTAGTGGTTGTAGTGTTGGCCTAGTGGTTGTAGTGTTGGGCCTAGTGGTTGTAGTGTTGGGCCAGTAACAGAAATGTTGCTAGATCGAATCCCCGAGCTGACAAGGTAGAAATCTGTTGTTCTGCCCCTGAACAAGGCAGTTATAACCCACTGTTCCCCAGTAGGCAGTCATTGTAAATAAGAATTTGATCTTAACTGACTTTCCTAGTTAAATAAACATTTTTTATTTTTTATTGGTATGTAAACCGCTACGAAAAATACAGATACACTCTCTAGGTAGGTAGTGTTGTCCACAGCTTATCATGAGATACTCTACCTTGGGCGAGCAATAGCTCGAGACTTCCTTGGATAACATGCACCTGTAAGGTCACTGTAAGGTCTACTTAGATATAGTGCACCAGCTGTTATTTACACAAAGGCATTGTCCGCCGCCCCTTGTCTTACCAGACGCCACTGTTCTATCTAGCCGATACAGTGTAAAACCAGCCAGTTGTATGTTGATAATGTTGTCGTTCAGCCACGACTCCGTGAAGCATAAGATATTACGGTTTTGAATGTCCCGTTGGTAATTTAATCTTCTGCATAGGTCACCTATTTTATTGTCCAAAGATTGCACGTTTGCTAGCAGAATGGAAGGGAGTGGGGATTTATTCAATCGCCTACAAATTCTCTGAAGACAGCCCACCCTCCGGGCCCTTTTTCTCCGCCTCCTCTTCACGCAAATGATGGGGATCTGGGCCTGTTCCTGAGAAAGCAGTATACCATTCAGGCCGGGCTCATCAGACTTGTTAAAGGAAAAAAAGGATTCTGCAGGTCCATGGTGTTTAATCGCAGTCCTGATGCCCAGAAGTTAATTTCGGTCATAAGAGATGGTAGCGACAACATTATGTACAAAATATGTTAATTAATTAATTAATTAATTAAAAAGTTACAAACAGCAGAAATAAACAAACAAAAAACCTGCCTTCATCTCCGGCGCCATTTTACTATAGAAATGCATTGTCGGATCTAGGAGCATTTCTCTACACTCTCAATAACTTGCTAACTGCTAACGATGTGTATGTGACCAATACGATTTGATTTGATAAAAGTGACCATCCCACGAAAGGCACTAAGCAATGTCCACAGTAATACAGGAACCAAAAACACATCTACTAACATGGTTTCTTCAACTGGGAGAACAGTCACAATTTAGACTTCAAATCCTCCTGGTTTCTGCTGTGTGTCCTGTACTAGTTAGCTGTCTCAAGGAAAGATGTCTGTTTTGACATGAGAGGATCCTCTGTTTGACATCTTCGGCAGCAAAACAGACCCAAAGTCTAATGCTGACTGGACTATACCTCTCTTCTTGTCTATCTGTTTCTTTCGCTGTCTCTCTCATCTGTCTCTCTCTCCCTCCCTCTAGCTCTCTCTATCTATCTCTCTCTCTCTATCTCTCTCTCTCTAGCTCTCTCTAGCTCTCTCTCTCTCTCTCTCTCTCTCTCTCTCTCTCTCTCTCTCCTCTCTCTCTTCTCTCTCTCTCTCTCTCTCTCTCTCTCTCTCTCTCTCTCTCTCTCTCTCTCTCTCTCTCTCTAGGTCTCTCTTTCTATCTCTTTCTCTAGGTCTCTCTCTCTTTCTCTCCCTCTCTCTCTCTCTCTCTAGGTCTCTCTCTCTTTTTCTCTCTCTTTTTCTCTTTCTCTCTCTTTCTCTCTCTTTCTCTCTTTCTCTCTCTTTCTCTCTTTCTCTCTCTTCTCTCTCTTTCTCTCTCTCTCTTTCTCTCTAGGTCTCTCTCTCTCATATGTCTATCTCGTATGTCTCTTTCTCTCTCTGTGTCTCTTATCTTATGCCTCTCTCTTTCTCGGCTCCTGAAGTCCCCCCCCCCCCCTCCATCTGTCTGTTTCCATAGGGACTGTCTCTCACCGCCATCTCCATGGTAAATGTCATCATTCCACACACGAACATCAACATGTAATTGCAGTTATTGGTGACGCTTTATTTTTGCAGTTAACTCAAGTTTTCGTCCAAGTTTCCCTGAATTAGATTAGGAGGTTACTGAACATGTGATTGAAGCAGGGTGATTTTTGTCTCTTATATTGTTGGATATGATTACATTATGTCTTGTTTTTGATGTCAGATGTAGTATTGTCATGGTGTCTCCCTGCATTATATACCCTGATGAAGACAGCTTGGCTGTCGAAACGTTGGCAAACACATTTTTGCATCTGAGCTCCTATAGTGTGTCGC
This sequence comes from Oncorhynchus kisutch, assembly GCF_002021735.2. NCBI lineage: Eukaryota > Metazoa > Chordata > Actinopteri > Salmoniformes > Salmonidae > Oncorhynchus > Oncorhynchus kisutch. The sequence goes on from NC_034177.2 coordinate 7,739,528, forward strand.
TCTCCTTTATTTTCAAACAATTTCAGAATAATGTCAAACGTACACTGAGACACATTTTGTACGGTGATTCCAACATGTCTGTCTGTGTATTTCTTTGTTTTTTTCGTGTGTATGTGTGTATCGTCCCATGGCGCTCCAGACTCGCTCCAGGAAGGAGCAGCAGACTGTTGCCCAGCAGGTGCCCTGGATCCCCCCTGTCGATAACCTGCTGAAGGACACCGTAGACGGCTGCGCCCTGGCCGCTCTGCTGCACTTCTACTGCCCACAGCTAATCAGACTGGAAGGTACACCTCTACACAGTACCACCGTGGGGGTGGGGAGGGTGTGTGTGTGTGTGTGTGTTAGAGAGGAGAGTGTGTGTGTGTTAGAGAGGGGAGAGTGTGTGTGTGTGTTAGAGAGGGGAGAGTGTGTGTGTGTGTGTGTGTGTGTGTTAGAGAGGGGTGTGTGTGTGTTAGAGAGGGGTGTGTGTGTGTTAGAGAGGGGTGTGTGTGTTAGAGAGGGGTGTGTGTGTTAGAGAGGGGAGAGTGTGTGTGTGTGTTAGAGAGGGGAGAGTGTGTGTGTGTGTTAGAGAGGGGAGAGTGTGTGTGTGCGCGCGCGTGTGTTAGAGAGGGGAGAGTGCGTGTGTGTGTTAGAGAGGGGAGAGTGTGTGTGCATTTCATTCTTGATTGATATTATTATTTTTCTGCATTGTTGAGAAGAGTTGACAAGCGATTCACTGTGACCAATAAACATTAATTTGATCTGATCAACACATGACCCTCTGCAGGGGCCTCACTGAGTCTGAAGGTGTTAAGGCCTCTCCTCTGGCCTTTCATGTCCCAGGAGGACTGAGTGAGCCATCAGCCATTAGTGATGAAAATCAAACCTCATAATCAACTCATCCTTAATCTCATGAACCTATTGATGAAGTGGATGGGACACACACACACACATATATATATATATATATATATATATATATATATATATATATATATATATATATATATATATATATATATGGACGCGCGCACACACACACACAGCTCAGTACTGAACCCCACCAACTCAGTGATGATTGATTTAAAGATTCTGTTTACACTACGAAAACGGCTTGAGTACCTTGTGCAAAACATCCATTATCCTGATCCCTGATCGGTAAATCCCAGACAACGAAGGGATCTACATTATTAACTGCCTTCATCATCACAGACATTCCACTTCCTGATTCTCTTCCAAGTTGATTGGTGCAGCACTTGTCTCTCAGACCCTTCTTTGTCCTTGTCAGATATCTGTCTGAAGGAGTGTATGTCGCTGGCGGACAGCCTGTACAACCTGCAGCTGGTGCAGGACTTCTGTCAGGAGCATCTGAACCGTTGTTGCCACTTCAGCCTGGAGGACATGGTGTACGTCTCCTCGTCCCTCAAAGTGAGTCCATGTGGCAACGGCTTTTAAATGATTCACTGTAGTACACCTGACGCATGAATACCCTGTTATCGCTACCGTACTGGCTCTGATATGAATACCCTGTTATCGCTACCGTACTGGCTCTGATATGAATACCCTGTTATCGCTACAGTACTGGCTCTGATATGAATACCCTGTTATCGCTACCGTACTGGCTCTGATATGAATACCCTGTTATCGCTACCGTACTGTACTGGCTCTGATATGAATACCCTGTTATCGCTACCGTACTGTGCTGGCTCTGATATGAATACCCTGTTGTCGCTACCGTACTGGCTCTGATATGAATACTCTGTTATCGCTACCGTACTGTACTGGCTCTGATATCAATACCCTGTTATCGCTACCGTACTGTACTGGCTCTGATATGAATATCCTGTTATCGCTACCGTACTGTGCTGGCTCTGATATGAATACCCTGTTATCGCTACCGTACTGGCTCTGATATGAATACCCTGTTATCGCTACCGTACTGTACTGGCTCTGATATGAATACCCTGTTATCGCTACCGTACTGGCTCTGATATGAATACCCTGTTATCGCTACCGTACTGGCTCTGATATGAATACCCTGTTATCGCTACCGTACTGGCTCTGATATGAATACCCTGTTATCGCGACCATACTGGCTCTGATATGAATACCCTGTTATCGCTACCGTACTGGCTCTGATATGAATACCCTGTTATCGCTACCGTACTGGCTCTGATATGAATACTCTGTTATCGCTACCGTACTGTACTGGCTCTGATATCAATACCCTGTTATCGCTACCGTACTGGCTCTGATATGAATACCCTGTTCTCACTACTGTACTGTGCTGGCTCTGATATGAATACCCTGTTATCGCTACCATACTGTGCTGGCTCTGATATGAATACCCTGTTATCGCTACCGTACTGGCTCTGATATGAATACCCTGTTATTGCTACCGTACTGGCTCTGATATGAATACCCTGTTATCGCTACCGTACTGTACTGGCTCTGATATGAATACCCTGTTATCGCTACCGTACTGTGCTGGCTCTGATATGAATACCCTGTTGTCGCTACCGTACTGGCTCTGATATGAATACTCTGTTATCGCTACCGTACTGTACTGGCTCTGATATCAATACCCTGTTATCGCTACCGTACTGTACTGGCTCTGATATGAATATCCTGTTATCGCTACCGTACTGTGCTGGCTCTGATATGAATACCCTGTTATCGCTACCGTACTGGCTCTGATATGAATACCATGTTATCGCTACCGTACTGTACTGGCTCTGATATGAATACCCTGTTATCGCTACCGTACTGTGCTGGCTCTGATATGAATACCCTGTTATTGCTACCGTACTGGCTCTGATATGAATACCCTGTTATCGCTACCATACTGGCTCTGATATGAATACCCTGTTATCGCTACCATACTGGCTCTGGTATGAATACCCTGTTATCGCTACCATACTGGCTCTGATATGAATACCCTGTTATCGCTACCATACTGGCTCTGATATGAATACCCTGTTATCGCTACCGTACTGGCTCTGATATGAATACCCTGTTATCGCTACCGTACTGGCTCTGATATGAATACCCTGTTATCGCTACCGTACTGTACTGGCTCTGATATGAATACCCTGTTATCGCTACCGTACTGGCTCTGATATGAATACCCTGTTATCGCTACCGTACTGGCTCTGATATGAATACCCTGTTATCGCTACCGTACTGGCTCTGATATGAATACCCTGTTATCGCGACAATACTGGCTCTGATATGAATACCCTGTTATCGCTACCGTACTGGCTCTGATATGAATACCCTGTTATCGCTACCGTACTGGCTCTGATATGAATACTCTGTTATCGCTACCGTACTGTACTGGCTCTGATATCAATACCCTGTTATCGCTACCGTACTGGCTCTGATATCAATACTCTGTTATCGCTACCGTACTGTACTGGCTCTGATATGAATACCCTGTTATCGCTACCGTACTGGCTCTGATATGAATACCCTGTTCTCACTACTGTACTGTGCTGGCTCTGATATGAATACCCTGTTATCGCTACCATACTGTGCTGGCTCTGATATGAATACCCTGTTATCGCTACCGTACTGGCTCTGATATGAATACCCTGTTATTGCTACCGTACTGGCTCTGATATGAATACCCTGTTATCGCTACCGTACTGGCTCTGATATGAATACCCTGTTATCGCTACCGTACTGGCTCTGATATGAATACCCTGTTATTGCTACCGTACTGGCTCTGATATGAATACCCTGTTATCGCTACCGTACTGGCTCTGATATGAATACCCTGTTATCGCTACCGTACTGGCTCTGATATGAATACCCTGTTATCGCTACCGTACTGGCTCTGATATGAATACTCTGTTATCGCTACCGTACTGTACTGGCTCTGATATCAATACCCTGTTATCGCTACCGTACTGGCTCTGATATGAATACCCTGTTCTCACTACTGTACTGTGCTGGCTCTGATATGAATACCCTGTTATCGCTACCATACTGTGCTGGCTCTGATATGAATACCCTGTTATCGCTACCGTACTGGCTCTGATATGAATACCCTGTTATTGCTACCGTACTGGCTCTGATATGAATACCCTGTTATCGCTACCGTACTGTACTGGCTCTGATATGAATACCCTGTTATCGCTACCGTACTGTGCTGGCTCTGATATGAATACCCTGTTGTCGCTACCGTACTGGCTCTGATATGAATACTCTGTTATCGCTACCGTACTGTACTGGCTCTGATATCAATACCCTGTTATCGCTACCGTACTGTACTGGCTCTGATATGAATATCCTGTTATCGCTACCGTACTGTGCTGGCTCTGATATGAATACCCTGTTATCGCTACCGTACTGGCTCTGATATGAATACCATGTTATCGCTACCGTACTGTACTGGCTCTGATATGAATACCCTGTTATCGCTACCGTACTGTGCTGGCTCTGATATGAATACCCTGTTATTGCTACCGTACTGGCTCTGATATGAATACCTGTTATCGCTACCATACTGGCTCTGATATGAATACCCTGTTATCGCTACCATACTGGCTCTGGTATGAATACCCTGTTATCGCTACCATACTGGCTCTGATATGAATACCCTGTTATCGCTACCATACTGGCTCTGATATGAATACCCTGTTATCGCTACCGTACTGGCTCTGATATGAATACCCTGTTATCGCTACCGTACTGGCTCTGATATGAATACCCTGTTATCGCTACCGTACTGTACTGGCTCTGATATGAATACCCTGTTATCGCTACCGTACTGGCTCTGATATGAATACCCTGTTATCGCTACCGTACTGGCTCTGATATGAATACCCTGTTATCGCTACCGTACTGGCTCTGATATGAATACCCTGTTATCGCGACAATACTGGCTCTGATATGAATACCCTGTTATCGCTACCGTACTGGCTCTGATATGAATACCCTGTTATCGCTACCGTACTGGCTCTGATATGAATACTCTGTTATCGCTACCGTACTGTACTGGCTCTGATATCAATACCCTGTTATCGCTACCGTACTGGCTCTGATATCAATACTCTGTTATCGCTACCGTACTGTACTGGCTCTGATATGAATACCCTGTTATCGCTACCCGTACTGGCTCTGATATGAATACCCTGTTCTCACTACTGTACTGTGCTGGCTCTGATATGAATACCCTGTTATCGCTACCATACTGTGCTGGCTCTGATATGAATACCCTGTTATCGCTACCGTACTGGCTCTGATATGAATACCCTGTTATTGCTACCGTACTGGCTCTGATATGAATACCCTGTTATCGCTACCGTACTGGCTCTGATATGAATACCCTGTTATCGCTACCGTACTGGCTCTGATATGAATACCCTGTTATTGCTACCGTACTGGCTCTGATATGAATACCCTGTTATCGCTACCGTACTGGCTCTGATATGAATACCCTGTTATCGCTACCGTACTGTCTCTGATATGAATACCCTGTTATTGCTACCGTACTGGCTCTGATATGAATACCCTGTTCTCACTACTGTACTGTGCTGACTCTGATATGAATACTCTGTTCTCTCTACCGTACTGTGCTGGCTCTGATATGAATACTCTGTTCTCACTACTGTACTGTGCTGGCTCTGATACGAATACTCTGTTCTCACTACTGTGCTGGCTCTGATATGAATACTCTGTTCTCACTATACTGTACTGTGCTGGCTCTATGAATACTCTGTTCTCACTACTGTACTGTGCTGGCTCTGATATGAATTCTCTGTTCTCACTACCGTACTGTGCTGGCTCTGATATGAATACTCTGTTCTCACTACCATACTGTGCTGGCTCTGATATGAATACTCTGTTCTCACTACTGTACTGGCTCTGATATGAATACTCTGTCACTACTGTACTGGCTCTGATATGAATACTCTGTTCTCACTACTGTACTGTGCTGGATCTGTTATGAATACTCTGTTCTCACTACTGTACTGTGCTGGCTCTGATATGAATACTCTGTTCTCACTACTGTACTGTGCTGGCCTCTGATACATTCTTTTCTGATTGTTATTTTAAGCACAGTTCCAACAACTAGGCTGCGTGCTTCACCATACCAGCACAGTACAGCTCCTCGTGGCCCGGCTCATGTCAGTAGTGTGAAAAGGGTATTACTGTACACAGAGTTGGGTCAACTTCCTGTTTAAAGGGTGTGAAAAGGGTATTACTGTACACAGAGTTGGGTCAACTTCATGTTTAAAGGTCATGTTGGCACAAAGTTCCAAGAGACTTTGCAAATACAATTATCATTATGGAACTAAGGCAGTCCAAAGAGCTAAGGACACTGGGTAAACCAGGCAAACGGACAGGCATCTGGTGTGTGCAGTGTGTATATTCATATTATGTAATACAAAGCATGGTGGACAATTTGATCTGTCTGGAATAGATCTAGTCAACTCTGTCCTCACAAGCCACAGCTCTGGTTTGTTGGAGTTTGATGTCTCTATTTTCTCTTCTGTTTATAGCCTTCTCTCCTCTCTCTCTCTATTGCCTTCTCTCTCCTCTCTCTAGCCTTCTCTCTCCTCTCTCTAGCCTTCTCTCTCCTCTCTCTAGCCTTCTCTCTCCTCTCTCTAGCCTTCTCTCTCCTCTCTCTAGCCTTCTCTCTCCTCTCTCTCTCTCCTCTCTCTCGCCTTCTCTCTCTCCTCTCTCTCGCCTTCTCTCTCCTCTCTCTAGCCTTCTCTCTCTCCTCTCTCTCGCTAGCCTTCTCTCTCTCCTCTCTCTCGCTAGCCTTCTCTCTCCTCTCTCTCGCTAGCCTTCTCTCTCCTCTCTCTCGCTAGCCTTCTCTCTCCTCTCTCTCGCTAGCCTTCTCTCTCCTCTCTCCTCTCTCCTCTCGCTAGCCTTCTCTCTCCTCTCTCCTCTCTCCTCTCGCTAGCCTTCTCTCTCCTCTCTCCTCTCGCTAGCCTTCTCTCTCCTCTCTCCTCTCGCTAGCCTTCTCTCTCCTCTCTCCTCTCTCTAGCCTTCTCTCTCCTCTCTCTAGCCTTCTCTCTCCTCTCTCTAGCCTTCTCTCTCCTCTCTCTCCTCTCCTCTCTCTAGCCTCCTCTCTCCTCTCTCTAGCCTTCTCTCTCCTCTCTCTCTCTAGCCTTCTCTCTCTTCTCTCTCTAGCCTTCTCTCTTCTCTCACTAGCCTTCTCTCTCTTCTCTCTCTAGCCTTCTCTCTTCTCTCGCTAGCCTTCTCTCTTCTCTCGCTAGCCTTCTCTCTCTTCTCTCGCTAGCCTTCTCTCTCTTCTCTCGCTAGCCTTCTCTCTCTTCTCTCGCTAGCCTTCTCTCTCTTCTCTCGCTAGCCTTCTCTCTCTTCTCTCGCTAGCCTTCTCTCTCTTCTCTCCTCTCTCTAGCCTTCTCTCTCCTCTCTCCTCTCTCTAGCCTCCTCTCCTCTCCTCTCTCTAGCCTCCTCTTCTCCTCTCTCAGCCTCTCTCTCCTCTCTCTAGCCTTCTTCTCTCCTCTCTCTCTAGCCTTCTCTCTCCTCTCTCTCGCTTCTCTCTCTCCTCTCTCTCGCCTTCTCTCTCTCCTTCTCTCTCGCCTTCTCTCTCCTCTCCTCGCCTTCTCTCTCTCCTCTCTCTCGCTTCTCTCTCTCCTCCTCGCCTTCTCTCCTCTCCTCTCTCTCAGCCTTCTCTCTCTCCTCTCTCTAGCCTTCTCTCTCCTCTCGCTAGCCTTCTCTCTCCTCTCGCTAGCCTTCTCTCTCCTCTCGCTAGCCTTCTCTCTCCTCTCGCTAGCCTTCTCTCTCCTCTCGCTAGCCTTCTCTCTCCTCTCGCTAGCCTTCTCTCTCCTCTCGCTAGCCTTCTCTCTCCTCTCGCTAGCCTTCCTCTCTCCTCTCTCTCGCTAGCCTTCTCTCTCCTCTCTCTCGCTAGCCTTCTCTCTCCTCTCTCTCGCTAGCCTTCTCTCTCTCTCTCCTCTCGCTAGCCTTCTCTCTCCTCTCTCCTCTCGCTAGCCTTCTCTCTCCTCTCTCCTCTCTCCTCTCTCCTCTCTCTCCTCTCTCCTCTCTCTTCTCTCTCCTCTCTCTAGCCTTCTCTCTCCTCTCTCTAGCCTTCTCTCTCCTCTCTCCTCTCTCTAGCCTCCTCTCTCCTCTCTCTAGCCTTCTCTCTCTAGCCTTCTCTCTCTCTCTCTCTCTAGCCTTCTCTCTTCTCTCTCTAGCCTTCTCTCTCTTCTCTCTCTAGCCTTCTCTCTTCTCTCACTAGCCTTCTCTCTCTTCTCTCTCTAGCCTTCTCTCTTCTCTCGCTAGCCTTCTCTCTTCTCTCGCTAGCCTTCTTCTCTTCTCTCGCTAGCCTTCTCTCTCTTCTCTCGCTAGCCTTCTCTCTCTTCTCTCGCTAGCCTTCTCTCTCTTCTCTCGCTAGCCTTCTCTCTCTCGCTACCTTCTCTCTCCTCTCTCCTCTCTAGCCTCCTCTCTCCTCTCTCTAGCCTCCTCTCTCCTCTCTCTAGCCTCCTCTCCTCCCTCTCTCTAGCCTCCTCTCTCCTCTCTCTAGCCTCCTCTCTCCTCTCTCTAGCCTCCTCTCTCCTCTCTCTAGCCTCCTCTCTCTAGCCTTCTCTCGCCTCTCTCTAGCCTTCTCTCTCCTCTCTCCCTCTCTCCTCTCTCTAGCCTTCTCTCTCTTCTCTCGCTAAAGCCTTCTCTCTCTTCTCTCGCTAGCCTTCTCTCTCTTCTCTCGCTAGCCTTCTCTCTCCTCTCTCTAGCCTTCTCTCTCCTCTCTCTCTAGCCTTCTCTCTCTCCTCTCGCTAGCCTTCTCTCTCCTCTCTCTCTCCTCCTCGCTAGCCTTCTCTCTCCTCTCTCTCGCCTTCTCTCTCTCCTCTCTCTCGCCTTCTCTCTCTCCTCTCTCTAGCCTTCTCTCTCCTCTCGCTAGCCTTCTCTCTCCTCTCGCTAGCCTTCTCTCTCCTCTCGCTAGCCTTCTCTCTCCTCTCGCTAGCCTTCTCTCTCCTCTCGCTAGCCTTCTCTCTCCTCTCGCTAGCCTTCTCTCTCCTCTCTCCTCTCTCTCGCTAGCCTTCTCTCTCCTCTCTCCTCTCTCTCGCTAGCCTTCTCTCTCCTCTCTCCTCTCTCTCGCTAGCCTTCTCTCTCCTCTCTCCTCTCTCCTCTCGCTAGCCTTCTCTCTCCTCTCTCCTCTCTCCTCTCGCTAGCCTTCTCTCTCCTCTCTCCTCTCGCTAGCCTTCTCTCTCCTCTCTCCTCTCGCTAGCCTTCTCTCTCCTCTCTCCTCTCGCTAGCCTTCTCTCTCCTCTCTCCTCTCTCTAGCCTTCTCTCTCCTCTCTCTAGCCTTCTCTCTCCTCTCTCTAGCCTTCTCTCTCCTCTCTCTAGGCCTTCTCTCTCCTCTCTCTAGCCTTCTCTCTCCTCTCTCTAGCCTTCTCTCTCCTCTCTCTAGCCTTCTCTCTCCTCTCTCTAGCCTTCTCTCTCCTCTCTCTAGCCTTCTCTCTCCTCTCTCTAGCCTTCTCTCTCCTCTCTCTAGCCTTCTCTCTCCTCTCTCTAGCCTCTCTCTCCTCTCTCTAGCCTTCTCTCTCCTCTCTCTCTCTAGCCTTCTCTCTCCTCTCTCTCTCTAGCCTTCTCTCTCCTCTCTCTCGCTAGCCTTCTCTCTCCTCTCTCCTCTCGCTAGCCTTCTCTCTCCTCTCTCCTCTCGCTAGCCTTCTCTCTCCTCTCTCTCTCTAGCCTTCTCTCTCCTCTCTCTCTCTAGCCTTCTCTCTCCTCTCTCTCTCTAGCCTTCTCTCTCCTCTCTCTCTCTAGCCTTCTCTCTCCTCTCTCTCTAGCCTTCTCTCTCTAGCCTTCTCTCTCTAGCCTTCTCTCTTCTCTCACTAGCCTTCTCTCTTCTCTCTCTAGCCTTCTCTCTTCTCTCACTAGCCTTCTCTCTTCTCTCTCTAGCCTACTCTCTTCTCTCGCTAGCCTTCTCTCTCTTCTCTCGCTAGCCTTCTCTCTCCTCTCTCCTCTCTCTAGCCTTCTCTCTCCTCTCTCCTCTCTCTAGCCTCCTCTCTCCTCTCTCTAGCCTCCTCTCTCCTCTCTCTAGCCTTCTCTCTCCTCTCTCTAGCCTTCTCTCTCTTCTCTCACTAGCCTTCTCTCTCTTCTCTCGCTAGCCTTCTCTCTCTTCTCTCGCTAGCCTTCTCTCTCTTCTCTCGCTAGCCTTCTCTCTCTTCTCTCGCTAGCCTTCTCTCTCTTCTCTCGCTAGCCTTCTCTCTCCTCTCTTCTCTCGCTAGCCTTCTCTCTCCTCTCTCCTCTCTCTAGCCTTCTCTCTCCTCTCTCCTCTCTCTAGCCTCCTCTCTCCTCTCTCTAGCCTCCTCTCTCCTCTCTCTAGCCTTCTCTCTCCTCTCTCTAGCCTTCTCTCTCCTCTCTCCTCTCTCCTCTCTCTTCTCTCTCTAGCCTTCTCTCTCTTCTCTCGCTAGCCTTCTCTCTCTTCTCTCGCTAGCCTTCTCTCTCTTCTCTCGCTAGCCTTCTCTCTCTTCTCTCGCTAGCCTTCTCTCTCCTCTCTCTCGCTAGCCTTCTCTCTCCTCTCTCTCGCTAGCCTTCTCTCTCCTCTCTCTCGCTAGCCTTCTCTCTCCTCTCTCTCGCTAGCCTTCTCTCTCCTCTCGCTAGCCTTCTCTCTCCTCTCGCTAGCCTTCTCTCTCTTCTCTCACTAGCCTTCTCTCTCTTCTCTCGCTAGCCTTCTCTCTCTTCTCTCGCTAGCCTTCTCTCTCTTCTCTCGCTAGCCTTCTCTCTCCTCTCTCCTCTCTCTAGCCTTCTCTCTCCTCTCTCCTCTCTCTAGCCTCCTCTCTCCTCTCTCTAGCCTCCTCTCTCCTCTCTCTAGCCTTCTCTCTCCTCTCTCTAGCCTTCTCTCTCCTCTCTCCTCTCTCTTCTCTCTCTAGCCTTCTCTCTCTTCTCTCGCTAGCCTTCTCTCTCTTCTCTCGCTAGCCTTCTCTCTCTTCTCTCGCTAGCCTTCTCTCTCCTCTCTCTCGCTAGCCTTCTCTCTCCTCTCTCTCGCTAGCCTTCTCTCTCCTCTCTCTCGCTAGCCTTCTCTCTCCTCTCTCTCGCTAGCCTTCTCTCTCCTCTCTCTCGCTAGCCTTCTCTCTCCTCTCTAATTTTTTCCCCCCTTAATTTTTCACTGGAAGCCATTTATATGGGTTTGTATTCCTGAGCAGAATGGATGGACACATGGTGTGTGTTGTCTCCTAGGCTGAGTAGAATGGATGGACACATGCTGTGTGTTGTTGTCTCCTAGGCTGTGAATAGAGGGTGTTGGCCACGTGTGTTGTTGCCAATGTATTGGGAAACAAACAGCTCTTCATTCACTATAGCCCAGTTTTCTGTATCCTTGTAGAGGACGGCCTCAGAAGTACTGTCCTGAAAACGGACTCTTTAGGCATGGGCTGTCGTAGAGCAGTACCCGTGTCCAAAGGTGAGTTTGGAGTTGAGTTCATTAGGGCTGGCACGGTAGTTGTATAACCGTGTAACCAACGATTAAACGGATGAAGGAATAAACGGATGAAGGATTAAACGGATGAAGGATTAAAACGGATGAAGGATTAAAACGGATGAAGGATTAAAACGGATGAAGGATTAAAACGGATGAAGGCTCAAACGGATGAAGGCTCAAACGGATGAAGGCTCAAACGGATGAAGGCTCAAACGGATGAAGGCTCAAACGGATGAAGGCTCAAACGGATGAAGGCTCAAACGGATGAAGGCTCAAACGGATGAATACCTGTGAATAAAAACAAAATAGCCATTCTAATACATTCATTTCAGAAAATATATATTTTTAATCAAATGTATTGATCACGTACATATTTTCAGAGATGTTATTACAGGTGTAGTGAAATGCTTGTATTTCTGGCTGCCTCAGCACCCCCTACTTCCTGCAGCCGTGGGTGGAACGACCCGGTAGACTAACAATTGTTTACAGTATATTTCCGTTAAAATAAAAAGCCAGAAATACAAGCATTGAAAACGGACACTGCTGTCGGATCTGGAATCGGATCTGGAATCGGATCTGGAATCGGATCCACTTTGGAGGGAATTTGGTTCAGTGCTGCGAACCAGGCAAAACAGAACTTACTGACACTGAGAAGGCATGTTCTACTGTATCTATCATGGTACTGGGATTTGGGTTTATGCTAACCACAATAACATTTGATTTACAAGAACTACATTCCCATTCAAGTCAATGTTCTATGTTGGGTGGCCCGGCGGCCATATTCCAAACATATTCTCAGCTCTGTACTGTAGGACAGTGGAATCCAGAGCTGGTTATGTGATGACCCAGTTTTCTGTGGGCTCATCACACCCTAGTCGCCAGTACAGTGCAGTTCCCATCATGCTGAGAGAGAGAGATTCAGCGTTGCAGTATGATGATGTAATGATCCCATTCGTTGTGGCCATGATTCACTTTAAAAAAAATAATAATAATTGAAGGCAAATTCTTATTTACAATAACGGCCTACCGGGGCACAGTGGGTTAACTGCCTTGTTCAGGGGCAGAACGACAGATTTTTACCTTGTCAGCTTAGGGATTCGATCCAGCAACCTTTTGGTTACCGGCCCAACACCCTAACCACTAGAGCTACCTGCCTCTAACCACTAGGCTACCTGCCTCTAACCACTAGAGCTACCTGCCTCTAACCACTAGAGCTACCTGCCTCTAACCACTAGAGCTACCTGCCTCTAACCACTAGGCTACCTGCCTCTAACCACTAGGCTACCTGCCTCTAACCACTAGGGCTACCTGCCTCTAACCACTAGAGCTACCTGCCTCTAACCACTAGAGCTACCTGCCTCTAACCACTAGAGCCACCTGCCTCTAACCACTAGGCTACCTGCCTCTAACCACTAGGCTACCTGCCTCTAACCACCTGGTTCACCAACTACTTCTCTGATAGAGTTCAGTGTGTCAAATCGGAGGGTCTGCTGTCCGGACCTCTGGCAGTCTCTATGGGGGTGCCACAGGGTTCAATTCTTGGACCGACTCTCTTCTCTGTATACATCAATGAGGTCGCTCTTGCTGCTGGTGAGTCCCTGATCCACCTCTACGCAGACGACACCATTCTGTATACTTCCGGCCCTTCTTTGGACACTGTATTAACAACCCTCCAGGCAAGCTTCAATGCCATACAACTCTCCTTCCGTGGCCTCCAATTGCTCTTAAATACAAGTAAAACTAAATGCATGCTCTTCAACCGATCGCTACCTGCACCTACCCGCCTGTCCAACATCACTACTCTGGACGGCTCTGACTTAGAATACGTGGACAACTACAAATACTTAGGTGTCTGGTTAGACTGTAAACTCTCCTTCCAGACCCATATCAAACATCTCCAATCCAAAGTTAAATCTAGAATTGGCTTCCTATTTCGCAACAAAGCATCCTTCACTCATGCTGCCAAACATACCCTTGTAAAACTGACCATCCTACCAATCCTCGACTTTGGCGATGTCATTTACAAAATAGCCTCCAATACCCTACTCAGCAAATTGGATGCAGTCTATCACAGTGCAATCCGTTTTATCACCAAAGCCCCATATACTACCCACCATTGCGACCTGTACGCTCTCGTTGGCTGGCCCTCGCTTCATACTCGTCGCCAAACCCACTGGCTCCATGTCATCTACAAGACCCTGCTAGGTAAAGTCCCCCCTTATCTCAGCTCGCTGGTCACCATAGCATCTCCCACCTGTAGCACACGCTCCAGCAGGTATATCTCTCTAGTCACCCCCAAAACCAATTCTTTCTTTGGCCGCCTCTCCTTCCAGTTCTCTGCTGCCAATGACTGGAACGAACTACAAAAATCTCTGAAACTGGAAACACTTATCTCCCTCACTAGCTTTAAGCACCAACTGTCAGAGCAGCTCACAGATTACTGCACCTGTACATAGCCCACCTATAATTTAGCCCAAACAACTACCTCTTTCCCAACTGTATTTAATTTTTATTTATTTATTTATTTTGCTCCTTTGCACCCCATAATTTTTTATTTCTACTTTGCACATTCTTCCATTGCAAAACTACCATTCCAGTATTTTACTTGCTATATTGTATTTACTTTGCCATCATGGCCTTTTTTGCCTTTACCTCCCTTCTCACCTCATTTGCTCACATTGTATATAGACTTGTTTATACTGCATTATTGACTGTATGTTTGTTTTTACTCCATGTGTAACTCTGTGTCGTTTTATCTGTCGAACTGCTTTGCTTTATCTTGGCCAGGTCGCAATTGTAAATGAGAACTTGTTCTCAACTTGCCTACCTGGTTAAATAAAGGTGTTCTCAACTTGCCTACCTGGTTAAATAAAGGTGTTCTCAACTTGCCTACCTGGTTAAATAAAGGTGTTCTCAACTTGCCTACCTGGTTAAATAAAGGTAAAATAAATTAAAAAAAATATAAAAAAAATAGAGCTACCTGCCTCTAACCACTAGAGCTACCTGTCTCTAACCACTAGCGCTACCTGTCTCTAACCACTAGAGCTACCTGTCTCTAACCACTAGGCTACCTCTCTCTAACCACTAGCGCTACCTGTCTCTAACCACTAGCGCTACCTGTCTCTAACCACTAGCGCTACCTGTCTCTAACCACTAGCGCTACCTGTCTCTAACCACTAGCGCTACCTGTCTCTAACCACTAGCGCTACCTGCCTCTAACCACTAGAGCTACCTGTCTCTAACCACTAGCGCTACCTGTCTCTAACCACTAGCGCTACCTGTCTCTAACCACTAGCGCTACCTGTCTCTAACCACTAGCGCTACCTGTCTCTAACCACTAGCGCTACCTGCCTCTAACCACTAGAGCTACCTGTCTCTAACCACTAGCGCTACCTGTCTCTAACCACTAGCGCTACCTGCCTCTAACCACTAGGCTACCTCTCTCTAACCACTAGCGCTACCTGCCTCTAACCACTAGGCTACCTCTCTCTAACCACTAGCGCTACCTGCCTCTAACCACTAGGCTACCTCTCTCTAACCACTAGAGCTACCTTCCTCTAACCACTAGGCTACCTCTCTCTAACCACTAGCGCTACCTGTCTCTAACCACTAGAGCTACCTGTCTCTAACCACTAGCGCTACCTGTCTCTAACCACTAGCGCTACCTGCCTCTAACCACTAGGCTACCTCTCTCTAACCACTAGCGCTACCTGCCTCTAACCACTAGGCTACCTCTCTCTAACCACTAGCGCTACCTGCCTCTAACCACTAGGCTACCTCTCTCTAACCACTAGCGCTACCTGCCTCTAACCACTAGGCTACCTCTCTCTAACCACTAGCGCTACCTGCCTCTAACCACTAGGCTACCTCTCTCTAACCACTAGAGCTACCTTCCTCTAACCACTAGAGCTACCTGTCTCTAACCACTAGCGCTACCTGCCTCTAACCACTAGGCTACCTCTCTCTAACCACTAGCGCTACCTGCCTCTAACCACTAGGCTACCTCTCTCTAACCACTAGCGCTACCTGCCTCTAACCACTAGGCTACCTCTCTCTAACCACTAGCGCTACCTGCCTCTAACCACTAGGCTACCTCTCTCTAACCACTAGCGCTACCTGCCTCTAACCACTAGGCTACCTCTCTCTAACCACTAGAGCTACCTTCCTCTAACCACTAGAGCTACCTGTCTCTAACCACTAGGCTACCTCTCTCTAACCACTAGAGCTACCTTCCTCTAACCACTAGAGCTACCTGTCTCTAACCACTAGGCTACCTCTCTCTAACCACTAGAGCTACCTTCCTCTAACCACTAGAGCTACCTGTCTCTAACCACTAGGCTACCTCTCTCTAACCACTAGAGCTACCTTCCTCTAACCACTAGAGCTACCTGTCTCTAACCACTAGCGCTACCTGCCTCTAACCACTAGGCTACCTCTCTCTAACCACTAGGCTACCTGCTTCTAACCACTAGAGCTACCTGCCTCTAACCACTAGAGCCACCTGCCTCTAACCACTAGGCTACCTGCCTCTAACCACTAGGCTACCTGCTTCTAACCACTAGAGCTACCTGCCTCTAACCACTAGGCTACCTGCCTCTAACCACTAGGCTACCTGCTTCTAACCACTAGAGCTACCTGCCTCTAACCACTAGGCTACCTGCCTCTAACCACTAGAGCTACCTGCCTCTAACCACTAGAGCTACCTGCCTCTAACCACTAGAGCTACCTGCCTCTAACCACTAGAGCTACCTGCCTCTAACCACTAGAGCTACCTGCCTCTAACCACTAGGCTACCTGCCTCTAACCACTAGGCTACCTGCCTCTAACCACTAGAGCTACCTGCCTCTAACCACTAGAGCTACCTGTCTCTAACCACTAGCGCTACCTGCCTCTAACCACTAGGCTACCTCTCTCTAACCACTAGGCTACCTGCTTCTAACCACTAGAGCTACCTGCCTCTAACCACTAGGCTACCTGCCTCTAACCACTAGAGCTACCTGCCTCTAACCACTAGAGCTACCTGCCTCTAACCACTAGAGCTACCTGCCTCTAACCACTAGAGCTACCTCTCTCTAATCACTAGGCTACCTGCTTCTAACCACTAGAGCTACCTGCCTCTAACCACTAGAGCTACCTGCCTCTAACCACTAGAGCCACCTGCCTCTAACCACTAGGCTACCTGCCTCTAACCACTAGGCTACCTGCCTCTAACCACTAGAGCTACCTGCCTCTAACCACTAGAGCTACCTGTCTCTAACCACTAGCGCTACCTGCCTCTAACCACTAGGCTACCTCTCTCTAACCACTAGGCTACCTGCTTCTAACCACTAGAGCTACCTTCCTCTAACCACTAGAGCTACCTGCCTCTAACCACTAGAGCCACCTGCCTCTAACCACTAGGCTACCTGCCTCTAACCACTAGGCTACCTGCTTCTAACCACTAGAGCTACCTGCCTCTAACCACTAGAGCTACCTGCCTCTAACCACTAGAGCTACCTGCCTCTAACCACTAGAGCTACCTGCCTCTAACCACTGAGCTACCTGCCTCTAACCACTAGAGCTACCTGCCTCTAACCACTAGAGCTACCTGCCTCTAACCACTAGAGCTACCTGCCTCTAACCACTAGAGCTACCTGCCTCTAACCACTAGAGCTACCTGCCTCTAACCACTAGAGCTACCTGTCTCTAACCACTAGAGCTACCTGTCTCTAACCACTAGAGCTACCTGCCTCTAACCACTAGGCTACCTCTCTCTAACCACTAGGCTACCTGCTTCTAACCACTAGAGCTACCTGCCTCTAACCACTAGAGCTACCTGCCTCTACCCACTAGAGCTACCTGCCTCTAACCACTAGAGCTACCTGCCTCTAACCACTAGAGCTACCTGCCTCTAACCACTAGAGCTACCTGTCTCTAACCACTAGCGCTACCTGCCTCTAACCACTAGGCTACCTCTCTCTAACCACTAGCGCTACCTGCCTCTAACCACTAGGCTACCTCTCTCTAACCACTAGCGCTACCTGCCTCTAACCACTAGGCTACCTCTCTCTAACCACTAGCGCTACCTGCCTCTAACCACTAGGCTACCTCTCTCTAACCACTAGAGCTACCTTCCTCTAACCACTAGAGCTACCTGTCTCTAACCACTAGGCTACCTCTCTCTAACCACTAGAGCTACCTTCCTCTAACCACTAGAGCTACCTGTCTCTAACCACTAGGCTACCTCTCTCTAACCACTAGAGCTACCTTCCTCTAACCACTAGAGCTACCTGTCTCTAACCACTAGGCTACCTCTCTCTAACCACTAGAGCTACCTTCCTCTAACCACTAGAGCTACCTGTCTCTAACCACTAGCGCTACCTGCCTCTAACCACTAGGCTACCTCTCTCTAACCACTAGGCTACCTGCTTCTAACCACTAGAGCTACCTGCCTCTAACCACTAGAGCCACCTGCCTCTAACCACTAGGCTACCTGCCTCTAACCACTAGGCTACCTGCTTCTAACCACTAGAGCTACCTGCCTCTAACCACTAGGCTACCTGCCTCTAACCACTAGGCTACCTGCTTCTAACCACTAGAGCTACCTGCCTCTAACCACTAGGCTACCTGCCTCTAACCACTAGGCTACCTGCCTCTAACCACTAGAGCTACCTGCCTCTAACCACTAGAGCTACCTGCCTCTAACCACTAGAGCTACCTGCCTCTAACCACTAGAGCTACCTGCCTCTAACCACTAGGCTACCTGCCTCTAACCACTAGGCTACCTGCCTCTAACCACTAGAGCTACCTGCCTCTAACCACTAGAGCTACCTGTCTCTAACCACTAGCGCTACCTGCCTCTAACCACTAGGCTACCTCTCTCTAACCACTAGGCTACCTGCTTCTAACCACTAGAGCTACCTGCCTCTAACCACTAGGCTACCTGCCTCTAACCACTAGAGCTACCTGCCTCTAACCACTAGAGCTACCTGCCTCTAACCACTAGAGCTACCTGCCTCTAACCACTAGAGCTACCTCTCTCTAATCACTAGGCTACCTGCTTCTAACCACTAGAGCTACCTGCCTCTAACCACTAGAGCTACCTGCCTCTAACCACTAGAGCCACCTGCCTCTAACCACTAGGCTACCTGCCTCTAACCACTAGGCTACCTGCCTCTAACCACTAGAGCTACCTGCCTCTAACCACTAGAGCTACCTGTCTCTAACCACTAGCGCTACCTGCCTCTAACCACTAGGCTACCTCTCTCTAACCACTAGGCTACCTGCTTCTAACCACTAGAGCTACCTTCCTCTAACCACTAGAGCTACCTGCCTCTAACCACTAGAGCCACCTGCCTCTAACCACTAGGCTACCTGCCTCTAACCACTAGGCTACCTGCTTCTAACCACTAGAGCTACCTGCCTCTAACCACTAGAGCTACCTGCCTCTAACCACTAGAGCTACCTGCCTCTAACCACTAGAGCTACCTGCCTCTAACCACTGAGCTACCTGCCTCTAACCACTAGAGCTACCTGCCTCTAACCACTAGAGCTACCTGCCTCTAACCACTAGAGCTACCTGCCTCTAACCACTAGAGCTACCTGCCTCTAACCACTAGAGCTACCTGCCTCTAACCACTAGAGCTACCTGTCTCTAACCACTAGAGCTACCTGTCTCTAACCACTAGAGCTACCTGCCTCTAACCACTAGGCTACCTCTCTCTAACCACTAGGCTACCTGCTTCTAACCACTAGAGCTACCTGCCTCTAACCACTAGAGCTACCTGCCTCTACCCACTAGAGCTACCTGCCTCTAACCACTAGAGCTACCTGCCTCTAACCACTAGAGCTACCTGCCTCTAACCACTAGAGCTACCTGCCTCTAACCACTAGAGCCACCTGCCTCTAACCACTAGGCTACCTGCCTCTAACCACTAGGCTACCTGCTTCTAACCACTAGAGCTACCTGCCTCTAACCACTAGAGCTACCTGCCTCTAACCACTAGAGCTACCTGCCTCTAACCACTAGGCTACCTGCCTCTAACCACTAGGCTACCTGCCTCTAACCACTAGGGCTACCTGCCTCTAACCACTAGGGCTACCTGCCTCTAACCACTAGAGCTACCTGTCTCTAACCACTAGAGCTACCTGTCTCTAACCACTAGAGCTACCTGCCTCTAACCACTAGGCTACCTGCTTCTAACCACTAGAGCTACCTGCCTCTAACCACTAGAGCTACCTGCCTCTACCCACTAGAGCTACCTGCCTCTAACCACTAGAGCTACCTGCCTCTAACCACTAGAGCTACCTGCCTCTAACCACTAGAGCTACCTGCCTCTAACCACTAGAGCCACCTGCCTCTAACCACTAGGCTACCTGCCTCTAACCACTAGGCTACCTGCTTCTAACCACTAGAGCTACCTGCCTCTAACCACTAGAGCTACCTGCCTCTAACCACTAGAGCTACCTGCCTCTAACCACTAGAGCTACCTGCCTCTAACCACTAGGCTACCTGCCACCCCATGGAGTCATTTGAGAGGTTGAAGGGACCTGTGTGTGTGTGTAAACGGCATGCTGTTTTGTGTTTATCTCTGGGTACACAGGGACGTGACAGTCTCTTCCTTTTATGATTAGAAGCCTTGGTACTAAATCATGTCAACCTCCTCACTTTGAGTCTCACATTATATTTAATGAATTTACTGCCGATCTAAATTGCCATCTGCAGACTGAAAATGAAAAGGAGAGTAAAGACATGTTGAATCTTCTAACGTTAACAAGCTTAATCACAATTGTGCTGCTATCTATTGAGGAACACATGATGAGTTTTCTCTGTGGAGGTCGGTTGTAGTTTCACCGTTTTTTTTATAAACTACTGTCTTGCTTTTAACCTATTGGCTGATAAGAGGGCTGTGTTTCTCTGTCTTCCTATCAGTCGCACAGGTCTGTAGTCTAATCACCCTCTTTTTGGGGGGGGGCTACAGTAAGTGATTTTAATGGCATCACAGCTCTTTGGTAACCATGTGTGTGGGCGCCCACCGAGGGGTCGGGTTTACCAGTGTGGTCCCTGCTAAACAGATTATCCCTCCATTTTTAGCGTCAACATTGTTTGCATTCGGTAACCAATGAGCTCTTTTCATAGACACGGACTGACACGCTGAAATCTGCCAATCTGGCAACCCGCCACTGAACAGTGAGTGACAGGGAAATCTGGCAACGGAGTCGAGGTATTGTCAGGCGACAGGGTTGCGGTGTTGTGAGTAGGAGATCAGTAGGAAACCGGGGGACAGAACAGACTGGCTGTTTTGACTGGAGAGTATGTTAGGAGAGATATCACTTCACAATCTAATGGGAGGGCCTCCGCAACACACCTGGAGAAGGTAGGCTGGTTACTGTAGCTGGACTGACCTGGAGGAGGTAGGCTGGTTACTGTAGCTGGACAGACCTGGAGAAGGTAGGCTGGTTACTGTAGCTGAACAGACCTGGAGGAGGTAGGCTGGTTACTGTAGCTGGACAGACCTGGAGGAGGTAGGCTGGTTACTGTAGCTGGACAGACCTGGAGGAGGTAGGCTGGTTACTGTAGCTGGACAGACTAGGAGGAGGTAGGCTGGTTACTGTAGCTGGACAGACCTGGAGAAGGTAGGCTGGTTACTGCAGCTAACTGCTAGCTATATAAATTATAGCCTCGTCCCAGATCAGTCTAGTGTGACAAGGACCATAGGAATTGGCAAGACGGCACAAACAGATTTGGGACCAGGCTACAGAAATAGTGCAGCAGGCCAGAAGAAACTACATGCAGTTGAGAAATGCTTGATATTGTTTCTTATACTGTATGTTATAGGATTAGAGATTGCTATTGGGGGGGGGGGGGGGATTCTGTTCAGAAGTAGCAATGTACTTTGAATGATTAAACTTGGTTGACAATATATGAATCATAATCATTGTGACCATGTTTTCTGTAGTTCAGTTGGTACTGTATACAGAGTTTGCCATTAGATAATTGTGTTTTTGTCGGTGTTCTGGCCGAATGGTTGTTTGTCAATGCTTTGGCTACTGTATAATCTGTCCTGATTCATTAGAGATTAAAATATTTAAACGTTAGCCTCATAACAAACGTTATTAATATTATCACCACCTTGTAATATTGAGCAAAGTGATTCTGATGCTCTGGTTTTGCATCGCTGGTTATTTGGGTTGAAGAGATTATTGGCTAATGTAAAAACAGGACGTGCTATGCTCTTAGAATTCATTTATGGATACATGCTATGCTCTTAGAATTCATTTATGGATACATGCTATGCTCTTAGAATTCATTTATGGATACATGCTATGCTCTTAGAATTCATTTATGGATACATGCTATGCTCTTAGAATTCATTTATGGATACATGCTATGCTCTTAGAATTCATTTATGGATACATGCTATGCTCTTAGAATTCATTTATGGATACATGCTATGCTCTTAGAATTCATTTATGGATACATGCTATGCTCTTAGAATTCATTTATGGATACATGCTATGCTCTTAGAATTCATTTATGGATACATGCTATGCTCTGCATGGCCAAAAACCTGCTCACGGTTTCCATTTAAAATAGTACTAGTTGTATTTATTATGCCTAGCCTTAACCTAATTCTCCTAACCTGCTGTGTGAGTTATCCTAAACTGCTACGGAAACGTCGTAGCTGTATTGAAGTGGCGTGTTTTTAGGGAATCTCCTCTAACCCTGGCCATTGGACTGGTAAACTCATGGCTACACTCGCAATGACTGCCTGGTATTGTGATGCAATCATTTCCATTGTAATGTAGAATGTTCATTCAAATGATGCTAACTGGTGCGTTTTCATGTAATGAAATGTATTTTTTTCGAATGTCAGTTGAGTTGAATCAACAAATCACAGCACGTATTTTAGCACATATTTTACTTCCTGCTTTGTGCCTGTGGGTAAACTCGCAATGGCCGCCGAATCCACCCATCATGCCATCATTGGGGACGCCTATTCTATTAATTCAATTTCAATTCCAGAACATGCAGTCAGGAGTGGAGGAGAGGAGAAAATGTACGTAATAAAAACATTTTTAAAAGGGTTTTACGGTGACCGCTGTCATTTGGCTGGCCAATTACTATCATCCAAAATGTCATTACTTCACAGCCCTATATATGTGGTTATTTATCTACCGTAGTTGAATGCACCGACTGTAAGTCGCTCGGGATAAGTCTGCTAAATGACCTAAATGTTTATGTAAAAAAATCAAAAATAAATTGCAAAGTACACTGGGTATTGTTATTGTCCTTGTTTCAGGGGTGGAGCTCATTAGAATAATACCCAGCATGCTTTGCAAGAGTTCATTTTTACATTTAAATAATTTAGCAGATACTCTTATCACACTATAGTGCCATCAGCCTTCTGATTCCAAGGCAGGGTGAAAGGGGGCCAAAAAATTGTGAACCGCTTTAAAAAATGGTATAGAAAAGTATTTTGTATTCATTTGGTTCTGTGTACAGGTAGTCTGGCCATACACATCCACAGACGGTCCTATTCATTTGGTTCTGTGTACAGGTGGTCTGGCCATACACATCCACAGACGGTCCTATTCATTTGGTTCTGTGTACAGGTGGTCTGGCCATACACATCCACAGACTGTCCTATTCATTTGGTTCTGTGTACAGGTGGTCTGGCCATACACATCCACAGACGGTCCTATTCATTTGGTTCTGTGTACAGGTGGTCTGGCCATACACATCCACAGACGGTCCTATTCATTTGGTTCTGTGTACAGGTGGTCTGGCCATACACATCCACAGACTGTCCTATTCATTTGGTTCTGTGCCCATCCGGGAGAATAGCAGAAACTAGGCTGGTCCATATATATTTTTTTCCCACTGAGGCATATTTGAGTGTCATTAGTACCACATGTCATTATCTAAATGATAGATTAAGTTATCACGATCACTCTTGTATTGTAAAAAAAAAAAACGTGACCCTTGGGGATATATGAAGAAAAGAAAAACACCTCTGTTGTTTTCAGTGTGATTGATTTATCACCGTGCCATCCATTTTGTTACCAAATCACCCTATACCACCCACCACTGCGACCTGTATGCTCTAGTCGGCTGGCCCTCGCTACATACTCGTCGCCAGACCCACTGGCTCCACGTCTCTATAAGTCTATGCTAGGTAATGCTCCTCCTTATCTCAATTCACTGGTCACGATAACAACACCCATCCCCAAAGCCAACACCTCATTTGGCCTCCTTTCCTTCCAGTTCTCTGGTGCCAATGACTGGAACGAATTGCAAAAATTGAAGCTGGAGACTTACATTTCCCTCACCAACTTTAAACATCAGCTATCTGAGTAGCTAACCGATCGCTGCAGCTGTACATAGTCTATCGGTAAATAGCCCAGCCAATCTACCTACCTCATCCCCATATTGTTTTTATTTTATTTACTTTTCTGCTCTTTTACACACCAGTATCTCTACTTGCACATCATCATCTGCTCATCTATCACTCCAGTGTTAATCTACTAAATTGTATTTAATTCGCTCCTATGGCCTATTTATTGCCTTACCTCCTCACGCCATTTGCATACACTATATATAGACTTCCTTTTTTCTACTGTGTCATTGACTTGTTTATTGTGTTATTGGCTTGTTTATTGTTTATTCCATGTGTAATTCTGAGTCGTTGTCTGTGTCACACTGCTTTGCTTTATCTTGGCCAGGTCACAGTAAATGAGAAATTGTTCTCAACTAGCCTACCTGGTTAAATAAAGGTGTTCTCAACTAGCCTACCTGGTTAAATAAAGGTGTTCTCAACTGGCCTACCTGGTTAAATAAAGGTGTTCTCAACTAGCCTACCTGGTTAAATAAAGGTAAAATAAATAAAAAAATAGGGGGAAATACTGTATAATTGAGATGAGAGAAGTAACTGAGGGAGCTCACATTCTTACCCTTAAAAGATTGGTGGATTGACTTGGGTCTATAATAAAGTGTTTTTTGTGAAGAGAATTTCAATGTACTAACTGACCGTAACTGACCATAAAGTATTTATGATGTGTACTGACTGATTAAAAAAAACAAAAACAGTTTGAAGTTAACAGAGACATCTTGTGGATGCACAGGTATACTACATTTGACAATTATGAACTGTCATGCTTTTCTCAACGAGTTCATGTTGCAGGATTATTTTGGCAGGTGTTGGGCACTGTTAATGTTAAGGTTAATGTTTGCAGACAGTCCTCTTTCTATTTACTACATGCCTCAACCCCATATCCTGTCTGTGTTTTGGTCTTTTCCAGAATAACTACCTTGTGTTCCTGGCCGAGCTGTTCTGTTGGTTTGAAGAGGTGAAACCCTCCTTTGTACAACCAAGAGTTCTGGATACTGAAGGTAAGATGTTTCGTACTTCAGAACTGTTTATTTAAAAAAAAAAATTGGGCAAACCTTCAGTCATCCCAGTGAAATCATTCCTCCTCTATGGATTTGTTTTAAGGAGAGTTATGATGTTTGTGTTTTCAGAGCCAGCCCTCACATCGTTGCGGAACATTCCCTCAGTTCCCATCTCCAATGTCACCAAGAAGAGCTTCATGGAGAGACCGCCCAGCCCAGAACCACCCAGGTACTATTTGTTATTCATTAATGGTCCAGTGTGACTCAGTTGTTACAGCATGTTTGATTCCCACTGGGGGAACCCATAAGAAAATGTATTCACACACTGCACTCTTCCCATAGGAGAACCATTTGAATAACCCTTTTTGGTTCCAGGTAGAACTATTTTTGGTTCCAGGTAGAACTATTTTTGGTTCCAGGTAGAACTATTTTTGGTTCCAGGTAGAACTATTTTTGGTTCCAGGTAGAACTATTTTTGGTTCCAGGTAGAACCCTATTGTTTCCAGGTAAGAACCCTTTTGAGTTCCACATCACTATGGGACCTATCATGGTCCAAACACACCAAGACAGTTGTTAAGAGGGCACGACAACACCTATTCAAATAAAATTAAATGTTATTGGTCGCATACACATTAGCAGATGTTATTGTGGATGTAGCTCCAACAGTGGGGTAACCCTCGGGAGGCTGAAGATATTTTGAACTCAGATCCTCAAAAGGTTCTACAGCTGCACCATCGAGAGCATGATGGTTGCATCACAGCCGGGTATGGCATCTGCTCGACATCCGACCGCAAGGCGCTATAGAGGGTAGTGTGTAGGGCCCAGTACAGCACTGGGGCCGAACTTCCTGCCATCCAGGACCTCTATACCAGGTGGTGTCAGAGGAATGCCCTAAAAATTGTCACCCAAGTCAGACTGTTCTCTCTGGTACCGCACGGCAAGCGGTACCGGCGCGCCAAGTTTAGGTCCAAGAGACTTCTAAACAGCTTCTACCACCAAGCCATAAGACTGCTGAACAGTTAATCTACCCGGACTATTTGCACTGACTCTCTTGCACAGGCTCGATGTACACTCACTCGACTCTAACCACACACTCACCCAAACTACACTGACACTCCAACACACCACACACACACACACACACATGCATATTGACGCCACACAAACACACGTACATTCACATTCCTTCACACTCTTCACATACGCTGCTGCTAGTCACTGTTAATTATCTATGCATAGTCACTTTACCTCTACCTACATGTACATATGACCTCAATGACCTCGACTAACTCGTACCCCTGCACATTGACCCGGTTCCGGTACTCCTTGTATATAGCCTCGTTATTATTATTATTTTATTGTTGGTTAACCTGTTGTGTTCGGCGCATGTGACAAATACAACTTCATTTGATGTAGAACCCTTTCCACAGAGGGTTCTACATGGAACCCAAAATAGTTCTACCTGGATCCAAAAAGGGTTCTCCTATGGGGACAGCCAAAGAGCCCTTTTGGAACCCTTTTTTTCCAAGAGTGGACTGTAGGTCCCTTTGGATAAAAGTGTCTGCTAAATGGCAAATACAGTGTATATATAGTTCCTTCGGGAAAGTATTCAGACCCCTTGACTTTTTCTACATTTTGTTACGTTACAGCCTTATTCAGACCCTTTGCTATGAGACTCAAAATTGAGCTCAGGTGCATCCTGTTTCCATTGATCATCCTTGAGATTTTTCTACAACTTGATTGGAGTCCACTTGTGGTAAATTCAATTCATTGGACATGATTTTAAAGGTACACACCTGTCTATATAAGGTCCCACAGATGACAGTGCATGTCAGAGCAAAAACCAAGCCATGAGGTCGAAGGAATTGTCTGTAGAGCTCCGAGACAGGATAGTGTCGAGACACAGATCTGGGGAAGGGTACCAAAACATTTCTGCAGCATTGAAGGTCCCCAAGAACACAGTGGCCTCAATCATTCTTAAATGGAAGAAGTTTGGAACCACCAAGACTGTTCCTAGAGCTGGTGCCCCTACCAAACTGAGCAATCGATGGAGAATGGCCTTGGTCAGGGAGGTGCCCAAGAACCCGATGGTCACTCTGACAGAGCTTCAGAGTTCCTCTGTGGAGATGGGAGAACCTTCCAGAAGGACAACCATCTCTGCAGCACTCCACCAATCAGGCCTTTATGGAAGAGTGGCCAGACGGAAGCCACTCCTCAGTAAAAGGCACATAACAGCCCGCTTGGAGTTTGCCAAAAGGCACCTAAAGGACTCTCAGAAACAAGATTTTCTGGTCTGTTGAAACCAATATTGACCTCTTTGGCTTGAATGTCAAGGGTCACGTCTTGAGGAACCCTGGCACCATCCTTACGGTGAAGCATTGTGGTGGCATCATCATGCTGTGGGGATGTTTTCCAGTGGCAGGGATTGGGAGACTAGTCAGGATCGAGGCAAAGATTAATGTAGCAAAGTACAGAGATATCCTTGATGAAAACCTTCTCAGGACCTCAGACTGGGGCAAATGTTCACCTTCCAACAGGACAAAACCCCTAAGCACACAGCAACAACGCAGAAGTGGCTTTGGGACAAGTCTCTGAATGTCCTTGAGTGGCCCATTCAGAGCCCGGATTTGAACCCGATCGAACATCTCTGGAGAAACCTGAAAATAGCTGTGCAGCAAAGCTCCCCATCCAACTCTTTGCGCTTAATGGGACTATCATTTTTTGTTTTTAACAGGACAATGACCCAAAACATACCTCCAGGCTGTGTAAGAGCTATTTGACCAAGAAGGAGAGTGATGGAGTATTGCATCAGATGACCTGGCCTCAACAGTCACCCGACTTCAACCCAATTGAGATGGCTTGGGATGAGTTGGACCGCAGAGTTAAGGAAAAGCAAGCCAACAAGTGGTCAGCATATGTAGGAACTCCTTCAAGACCGTTGGAAAAGCATTCCAGGTGAAGCTGGTTGAGAGAATACCAAGAGTGTGCAACACTGTAATCAAGGCAAAGGGTGGCTACTTTGAAGAATCTCAAATATAAAATAGATTTAGATTAGTTTAACACTTTTTTGGTTACTACATGATTCCATATGTGTAATTTTGATGGTTTTGATGTCTTCACTAGTATTCTACAATGTAGAAAAATAGTTTTAAAAAGATGAATGAGTAGGTGTCCAATATTTTGACTGGTACTGTATGTAAATGTAACATGCAGTAATTTCAACAATTTTACTGAGTTACAGTTCACATAAGGAAATCAGTCAATTTAAATGAATTAGGCCCTAATCTATGGGCAGTGACGCCTTAGAGGGCGTAGGCCCACCCACTTGGGAGCCAGGCCAAGCCAATCAGAATTAGTTTTCCGCCACAAAAAGGCTTTAGACAGTTTCTCCTCGGTTTCATTAGCGGTCCAGGTGGCTGGTCTCAGATGATCCCGCAGGTGAATAACCTGGATTTAGAGGTCCTGGGCTGGCGTGGTTACGCATGGTCTGCGATTGTGTAGCTAGTTGGACTTACTGCCAAATTCTCTAAAACGTCATTGGAGTCGGTTTATGGTAGAGAAATGAACATTCAAATCTCTGGCAACAGCTTTGGTGGACATTCCTGCAGTCCGCATTCCAATCGCACGCTCCCTCAAAACTCTGTGTATTGATCATGCTGTTTAATCGATTTCTTGATATGCCACACCTGTCAGGTGGATGGATTATATTGGCAAAGGAGAGATGCTCACTAACAAAGATGTAAACAAATGTATGCACAAAATTTGTGCATATGGAACATTCCTGGGATCTTTTATTTCACCTCATGAAACATGGGACCAACACTTTACATGTTGCGTTTGGTTATTGAGAAGTCTGGTCTCTCTCGCCAGACCCAAGGTGCCCTGCATGCTCCACTGTGGGAATTATGAAGAAAACATTGTCTTTTACAATAATGACCGAACAACTACAATAGAACTGCAGTAGCACACATTCTATTACTTAGGTGAGTTCAGTTCAATACAGTACAGTTCAATTCAGTTCAATTCAGTTCAATACAACTCGGTTCAATTCAGCTCAGTTCAATTCAGCTCAGTTCAATTCAGCTCAGCTCAGGTTCAATACAGTTCAATTCAGCTCAGTTCAATACAACTCAGTTCAATTCAGCTCAGTTCAATACAACTCAGTTCAATTCAGCTCAGTTCAATTCAGCTCAGTTCAGCTCAGTTCAGTACAACTCAGTTCAATTCAGCTCAGTTCAATTCAGCTCAGTTCAATACAACTCAGTTCAGCTCAGTTCAATACAACTCGGTTCAGCTCAGTTCAATACAACTCGGTTCAGCTCAGTTCAATACAACTCAGTTCAATACAACTCAGTTCAGCTCAGTTCAATACAACTCAGTTCAATACAACTCAGTTCAATACAACTCAGTTCAGCTCAGTTCAATACAACTCGGTTCAGCTCAGTTCAATACAACTCGGTTCAGCTCAGTTCAATACAACTCGGTTCAGCTCAGTTCAATACAACTCGGTTCAGCTCAGTTCAATACAACTCGGTTCAGCTCAGTTCAATACAACTCGGTTCAGCTCAGTTCAATACAACTCGGTTCAGCTCAGTTCAATACAACTCGGTTCAATACAACTCAGTTCAGCTCAGTTCAATACAACTCGGTTCAGCTCAGTTCAATACAACTCGGTTCAGCTCAGTTCAATACAACTCGGTTCAATACAACTCGGTTCAGCTCAGTTCAATACAACTCGGTTCAGCTCAGTTCAATACAACTCGGTTCAGCTCAGTTCAATACAACTCGGTTCAGCTCAGTTCAATACAACTCGGTTCAGCTCAGTTCAATACAACCCGGTTCAGCTCAGTTCAATACAACTCGGTTCAGCTCAGTTCAATACAACTCGGTTCAATACAACTCAGTTCAGCTCAGTTCAATACAACTCGGTTCAGCTCAGTTCAATACAACTCGGTTCAATACAACTCGGTTCAGCTCAGTTCAATACAACTCGGTTCAGCTCAGTTCAATACAACTCGGTTCAGCTCAGTTCAATACAACTCGGTTCAGCTCAGTTCAATACAACCCGGTTCAGCTCAGTTCAATACAACTCGGTTCAGCTCAGTTCAATACAACTCGGTTCAATACAACTCAGTTCAGCTCAGTTC
The DNA here is from genome assembly GCF_002021735.2 of Oncorhynchus kisutch. NCBI lineage: Eukaryota > Metazoa > Chordata > Actinopteri > Salmoniformes > Salmonidae > Oncorhynchus > Oncorhynchus kisutch. The sequence goes on from NC_034177.2 coordinate 7,769,421, forward strand.
AATACAACTCGGTTCAGCTCAGTTCAATACAACTCGGTTCAATACAACTCGGTTCAGCTCAGTTCAATACAACTCGGTTCAGCTCAGTTCAATACAACTCGGTTCAGCTCAGTTCAATACAACTCGGTTCAGCTCAGTTCAATACAACTCGGTTCAGCTCAGTTCAATACAACCCGGTTCAGCTCAGTTCAATACAACTCGGTTCAGCTCACTACAGTTCAGTACAATACAGCACACCAAAGCTCTTCTGACCTGGATTATTTTGATGTGGTTATCTGTTAAAAGTTATAGCAACTACAGGGGATATTGGGTAGATGTTATACAAACTTATATGGAATGGTATTCTGTGTTGGACATACATGATATACTGCTCAAGCTATGGGGGCCAAAGCTTTAGAAAAATAAAGAAAAGCTTTCATTAAGTTTTCATGATTTGTCAATCTAATTTTCTAAATGTCTCTCTCTAGTCTGCCTCTCCGGCCTCAACCTAGGAACTCGGGTAACAAGATCACTTCAAACTTTTGTCTTTCAACATTAATAAACAATTGAATTTGAATGGAGTCCCTTCTATCTGATACTCACTGTTTTATTTTGTTCATTCTCATCATCCAGGTGAAATGAAGAGATCGACCTCATTGTCCTTTGTGGACGTAGGAACCTGGCCCAAGGAGAAAAGGTGAGTGTCACGGACTATGTGAATAAATTGACATTATCGTTTGGTATATGAGTAGGATGTTTCTGATGTGAAATCGTACACCTGTAATGCTTACATTACACTGGTTTAGTTATTAAATGCACTACACACACAACAATGGATGGATGGATGGACTGTTTGTTTTTACCAGGTCTGGGCCTTACGGGGTATCCTTCGACATTCCTTTCGACAAAGAGGACACCCAGACGTCTACTCCCCCTGGCCATGCCATGACTCGCTCTACCAGCACAGAGGGCTTCAAGATCCACCAAATGCCCCGGGGCATGAAGAGGATCCTGTCCTTCCAGCCCATCAATGGGCAGGGCGTGGGCATTGAGGAGGAGGGCTGCCCGGACAGCCTAGCAGGCCCCGATCTGCCAAGACAGCCTGGTAGACCTCAACCCAATGGCTCCTCAGCCCTGGATGGGCATGGAAAAGGAGCAGCCATACCCAGCATGGAGGAGGCCCTGCAGATCATCCACAACATCGGGAGGAAGCCTCCACAATGCTCCCTGACGGAGGGTATCAACCATGGCTTCTTCCTGCACAGTCAAAACCGAGGAAGAGGTGTAGTCGGCCTGCACCCCAAGGCCCAACAGGAGAACATGGACCTGGACTCACTGAACACCACTAAAACCACAGAGGTGGACACAGACATCCACTTGAGAACGGAGGACATCGCCGAGATGCTGGACGAGGACTCTTCGCTGGGGGAAGCTACGAGCATAGAGCTGGACATGGACACACTCAGCCCCTGCCTCAGCAGCTCAAGCTCCGGCATCAAGATGACCAGCTTCGCAGAGCAGAAGTTCCGGAAGCTCAGCAAACCCGAATCAGGGAGAAGAACGAGCAGCAGCAGCAGCGGGGGGGGCAGCTCCCTCAAGACCACCCCCGAGGGCTCAGAACTGGGCCTCCCCCTGTCCGTCTCCTGGGCACCCACCCCAGAGCACAGCCCCGTTCATCAACAGAGCATGCCCCTTACCCAAGCCCCTCCCACTGGGCCAGCCCTGGCCCCTCCACCTAGTGACCCGGTTCAGGCCATGGCAACAGAGATGGTTCAGCTGCACATGTGCCTGGAGGAGAAGCGAAAAGCCATTGAGACGCAGAAGAAGAAGGTGGAGGCAGCGTTTACGCTTCACCGCCAGAGGATGGACCACTCCACTTTCCTGGACGTGGCCAAGAGGAAGGCTGACTGTGCCTCAGTAGGAGGAGGAGAGGAGGAAATGGGGAAGATGACTGCAGAGAAGGAGAGGAAAACTGGGAGGAGCAAAGTGGACACGCCTGACGGGGCCGAGCAGGGGCAGGCGCCCTTCGGGGTCTGCTGGCTGAAATCCCCAGGAAGAAGCACGGGAGAAGAGGGAGGTCAAGGTCCCAGCGAGGTGGATCTAGCGAACTACACACGCTCCATGGAGAAGCTCAACCACTCACTGGGCTTCCTGCAGATGGAGATGCAGCGCCTGGCCCAGCAGCAGGAGGTCATCATGGCCATGAGGGAACAACGGCATCAACAGGCCTGGGTCATTCCCCCTCCCGAGACCCAGCCCTCACCCCAGAAATATGCTCGCGCCTCTGTCCGCTCCTCCGACTCGCCCTCCCCGACAGACTCGCCTCGCTCCGCCCACCGCTCGCCCACCAGCATCAAGAGGAAGTCGCCCTCCTTCCACTCACGGAACCCCCGCACGCCTCGCCCCAGCGAGCTTAAGCTGGCGCCCTATAACCGCTGCCTGACAGCGCCCCAGTCCGTGGACAGCCTCCCCCGTCTGCGCCGTTTCTTCCCATGTCAGGCCTACATGGGGGGGGACACACCCACCGGTGAAACCCCTGAGATCGGAGACGGAGACACTGAGCATGTGCTATCCCCAGAGAGAGAGGCTGTTAGTGCATCGTCACCCTCCTCCCCAGCCAAAAACAACCAGAGAACACAACAAGGGACACTAGAGATTTCCAAGAAGGATGATGTGGAGGAGGAGAAGCACAAGTACAAAATGGAGGAGATTAAACCCGTAATAGTGTCGACCATATCTGAAGTGCTGGCCCAGCCAGTGAAAGAGTCCTTCACGGTCACCCCCACAGAGACCCCCCTTATCTCAGACATGTTTGGCCAGGCCAGAAGCAACCTGATTGAGGTGCCTCTGTACGTGCTCAAGCCCCTGGAGGGAGAGGGAATGGAGGAGAGTGAAGGCATGCAGGGGACCTATGGCGATACCGAGAAAATGTCCTGTGGCTTTTTCTTTAAGGTAGGAAGTAATAAGATACACTATGGAAGTTGTTTAGTTGTTAATAGTTATGAGAAACAGGAGGTTGGTGGCACCTTTAATTGGGGAGGATGAGCTCGTGGTAATGGCTGGAGTGGAATAAATGGAATGGTATCAAATACATCAAACACATTGGTTTCCATGTGTTTGATGCCATTTAATTTGCTCCATTCAAGCTATTATTATGAGCCGGCCTCCCCTCAGCAGCCTCCATTGGTCATTTCAATATTTCTGTCCATTTAGAGAACCCCTTTTGGCTCAAGAGTGTCCCCCAGAGGCAAATGTTCTGTATGACCTTTTTAATACGTTGCTATTTCAACTGTTTTCACTCACTGTACAGTTGGAATGGCTTTAATGTTAAGGAATATTTTCCGTCTGAATAAATCTCCAAAACAATAGCCATTACATCAGTGTGTAAATGACAGATTCTGGACATTTGGCTGCCAAAAATTACTATTTTTCCTAAGTAATTGAAGAAAAAAAACCTGTGCCCCAGTTCTATGACAAAGCAATTTGCTTTGGTTCTGTTGGCAGCCATCTTTGTTTTTTGGAAAGGAAACACTGTTTTTTAATACGAGATGAGGAATGGCTCTTTAAATAGGTCGGGCTGAGGACAACATGGTCCTTCCTATTGTGAGGACGGTAACTAGCCAGTCGTCTGTGGCTTCATCTAGGTCACGAAACTGGAGCTTGTGAATTATTCAAATGCAGCTGCTGGAAGTGGGTTGGATGTTGAGCTAGTTGTTGGATAGTTGTGAGGAGGTCACATTTGAAATCAAATGATCCGTTTTTGCACGTGGTATTGGATCTTGAGTGTGCTATAGTAAGAAACATTGGTCAGCACAGGTGATGCTAATAGGGAGAGCACCGTTCACAGTTTAGTTGTAAAATTACTTTAATACCCTCAACAAGGGGCCATTGCTCAGACTCTTAGACTAAAAACCATGCTCAATCAAATCAAATTGTATTTGTTATATATGCCCCAAATACAGTGAAATGCTTACTTTACAGGCCCTTAACCAACAACAGTGTTACGAAAATACAACCCCCCCTCCACATACACACTCAAAAAAAGTAAGAGATAAGAATAACAAATAATTAAAGAGCAGCAGATCAATTAAAAGTCTCCTTTGACAGTGCTAGCGTGTTCAGGGGGAGTCTCCACTTAAAGGGATTTTCAGTCCAGAGGAATAAGTACTGTATAATCTTGGTCTGTGAAACTGCTCCTTTAAATGTACCAGAAAAAAAAAAACACAACAACAACAACAGCTCACATTAGCCAGGGAATTCCTGGACTACGTTCAGTAGCCACACTACGTAGCAGATAGAAAATCCATGAATAGAGCCAATGGTGTTTCCTTATTCTACATGTCATGTTTGTTCTACATACAAGTTTTCTGAATTTGCGACCCTGTAGTGGGTTTCTGGCTGTGACTGACTGTCTCTGCTCGCAGGGTGATGGGAACGGGGAAGACAACATGGCTCAGAAGAGAGCTGCTCTCCTGGAGAAGAGGCTGAAGAGGGACAAGGAAACGCAGCAGAAGAAGCTGCAGCAGGAGGCGGAGCTAGAGCGGAAGAAGGAGGAGTCACGGTACATACTATGTATTCCCTTCCACCACACACGTGCTCTCATACATATATGCAAATCCACGTCCAGACACTCCCATTTGATTGTAGAGGAAACTTAAACAACAAAAAATAAGTTGTTTTAAAAGCCTGTCATACATTGTATCATGCCTTTTTTAAATGTTAATTAATCAAATTGTATTTGTCAAAGTACATCAAATGGTGATGTAATGGATTGAAGTACATTTACTACTGATTGTTTGGTCTCATCTCTCAACAATTACATCCCATAGTTTATGTACGATTACGTCTCGGTCATAGTTTTAGCTGTTCTTCATCTAGTATAATCTACTGTCTTCTATTGACGCTCATAAACGACCATTCCTCTTCCCTCTCAGAGTGAAGGCGGAGGAAGAGCACGCGAGGAAGGAAGATGAGAAAAGTCGCCGGGAGTTAATCAAGCAGGAGTACCTGAGGAGGAAGCAGCTCAAGCTCATGGAGGACATGGACACGGTGATGAAGCCGCAGCGGCCGCCCGGCGCCAAGCATAGGAGAGCCCGGCCCAGGTCCATCCACCGGGACAGCATGGACTCCTCCAGATCCCCGGCCAGGGCAGCAGGTAACCGTGGAGACGACCTCTCTCAAGAGTCAGGAGTCAATGGTGGTGTTGTGTTGGCGTTGCGATTGTGCCTGAGCATGCCACCTGTGATAAAACACTTTCTATGCAGCTCAGTGCCTCCTGTGATAACACTGTTTCTATGCAGCTCAGTGCCTCCTGTGATAACACTGTTTCTATGCAGCTCAGTGCCTCCTGTGATAACACTGTTTCTATGCAGCTCAGTGCCTCCTGTGATAACACTGTTTCTATGCAGCTCAGTGCCTCCTGTGATAACACTGTTTCTATGCAGCTCAGTGCCTCCTGTGATAACACTGTTTCTATGCAGCTCAGTGCCTCCTGTGATAACACTGTTTCTATGCAGCTCAGTGCCTCCTGTGATAACACTGTTTCTATGCAGCTCAGTGCCTCCTGTGATAACACTGTTTCTATGCAGCTCAGTGCCTCCTGTGATAACACTGTTTCTATGCAGCTCAGTGCCTCCTGTGATAACACTGTTTCTATGCAGCTCAGTGCCTCCTGTGATAACACTGTTTCTATGCAGCTCAGTGCCTCCTGTGATAACACTGTTTCTATGCAGCTCAGTGCCTCCTGTGATAAAACACTGTTTCTATGCAGCTCAGTGCCTCCTGTGATAACACTGTTTCTATGCAGCTCAGTGCCTCCTGTGATAAAACACTGTTTCTATGCAGCTCAGTGCCTCCTGTGATAAAACACTGTTTCTCTGCAGCTCAGCTTGGCTTCTTATGGCAAACCAGAGACTGTTATAGTTGTAGTAGAGATATGCATGCCATCTACTAGTGCTACTATCCATTTGCATTGCTTCCTTGTGAAAGCATCTCATTTTAAATGCAGTAGTTAACCCTGACGGATTTCTTAACTGCTTTGCCAAACCAATTTGACTCATTTGAGCTTGTAATGTGTTGCATGAATCGATCTCTGGTAGTCTGGCAAAGACACTTCATTATGCTATGTGGGACTCTGGGTGGGTTCCTAGGCAACCAATGTCCGTTTTTAACTATGAAAGTGAACTCCAAATCAGCAGGTGTGTTTTAGTTTGTGCACATCAGATGATGCTGCAGATAGTCGTGACAAGGTGGGCACAAAGTGTGACGGACGGCATCGTGTCTGTGATCGTGGTGTAACTTTGTGGTCCAGTCTTTGGCCAAACTTGTGTTTCACATCTAGGTTTCACAACCTCGTGTTTTTTCAGTGCCCAGCTTGTCTCTGGCCTCTCTCAACCTGGGGGACAACTTGTCTCTGGCCTCTCTCAACCTGGGGGACAGCTTGTCTCTGGCCTCTCTCAACCTGGGGGACAGCGACACTGTGCAATCTGAGAAGAGAACACCAAGGTAAGACACCTTTCTGTTTACAGTATATAAAAATGATTCATATGTAGGCGTACTTGAATTTCATCTTAACATTTCTTCTACTCTTAAGTAGTGAATCCTAACTTGACCTTTCAATTTGACTTAAGTGTAAATTAGGATTCGTCCTAAAATTACACGATTGACACTGTTTCATTGAACTTGAGTATCACTTCTGACCTACTTTGCTAACCCCTTTCTCCCACCAACAGCTTTTAACCCAGCTAACATGTTCTATATTCTCTGCACTCTTCCTTTCTTACCTACCCTCTCTTTCTTTACCTACCCTCTCTTTCTTTACCTACCCTCTCTTTCTTTACCTACCCTCTCTTTCTTACCTACCCTCTCTTTCTTACCTACCCTCTCTTTCTTTACCTACCCTCTCTTTCTTACCTACCCTCTCTTTCTTACCTACCCTCTCTTTCTTACCTACCCTCTCTTTCTTACCTACCCTCTCTTTCTTTACCTACCCTCTCTTTCTTTACCTACCCTCTCTTTCTTACCTACCCTCTCTTTCTTACCTACCCTCTCTTTCTTTACCTACCCTCTCTTTCTTACCTACCCTCTCTTTCTTACCTACCCTCTCTTTCTTACCTACCCTCTCTTTCTTACCTACCCTATCTTTCTTTACCTACCCTCTCTTTCTTACCTACCCTCTTCTTACCTACCCTCTTTCTTACCTACCCTCTCTTTTCTTACCTACCCTCTCTTTTCTTACCTACCCTCTCTTACCTACCCCCTCTTTTCTTACCTACCCCCTCTTTTCTTACCTACCCTCTCTTTTCTTACCTACCCTCTCTTTTCTTACCTACCCTCTCTTTTCTTACCTACCCTCTCTTTTCTTACCTACCCTCTCTTACCTACCCCCTCTTTTCTTACCTACCCTCTCTTTTCTTACCTACCCTCTCTTACCTACCCCCTCTTTTCTTACCTACCCCCTCTTTTCTTACCTACCCCCTCTTTTCTTACCTACCCTCTCTTTTCTTACCTACCCTCTCTTTTCTTACCTACCCTCTCTTTTCTTACCTACCCTCTCTTACCTACCCCCTCTTTTCTTACCTACCCTCTCTTTTCTTACCTACCCTCTCTTTTCTTACCTACCCTCTCTTTTCTTACCTACCCTCTCTTTTCTTACCTACCCTCTCTTTTCCTACCTACCCTCTCTTTTCTTACCTACCCTCTCTTTTCTTACCTACCCTTTCTTTACTTACCTACTCTCTCTTACCTACCCTCTCTTTTCCTACCTACCCTCTCCTTTTCTTACGTACCCTCTCTTTTCTTACGTACTCTCTCTTTGAACTCCTAATGTTCTGGAACTGTCAGAAGTGCCAGCTTACACTCTGGCAGTCTGTGCTTCTTACTGAGCTCTCCTAAACTGAGAAGGAGAAGGTTAGTTCCTGGGGTAGTAGTTTAAACCTGAAGCCACCTCACTCTCCCAGCTTCTGTAGATGTGTAGCTCAGTTGGTAGAGCATGGTGCTTGCAATGCTAGGGTTGTGGGTTTGATTCCCACGGGGGACCAGTATGACTCACTACTGTTTAGTGGCTCTGGATAAGAGTGTCTGCTAAATGACTAAAATGTAAATGTAAGAACGTGAGTTCTAATGGCAAGTCGTAAGACACTGGGCCAATACCAAGTACAGGGCTATGTTCATTAGGGCGTGCAAAGGAGCACGTTTGCAATGTTTTCATCCGTTTGGTGCCTAATGAACGTGAACCATGTGATGCCTCATGGTCCCACCAAAACCCTTCACTGTGACCTTGTCAGATCTCGCCATCAACTGCTGCTTTAATGCTTGTTGCCCTCTCTACACAAAACAGGGAATATCCCTGCCTATATTCCACTTGCTGCATTCACTAACAGACCGTCACCTCTTCCCCATGCTAAGTCTGTCTCAACCAGATGTGCTGGTTGAGATATATAGGTGTTTGTAGTAACTATCCCCATAGAGTACTTGATTTCATCACATTGCTTCACAGTTGTTTGAAGTCTAAGAAAACGGAGTCACGTACATTTTGTGCGGCTGAATTTTTTTGGAACGCGACTCAAAACGGACCACCAACGGCTCCGTTTGCTTAGACTGTGTAGAGCTTTTGAGAACGCTTGTACTTGGTATACAAAAAAACAGTACTGGCCAAAGCCCATCCCTGTCACAATTATCAAATTTTTAGGGTAGACACTGTTTGTACGTTGCACACACACAGCCTGTACTGAAACCCTTAAAGAGGCTATACTCTACATATGAGGTAACAATGCTTTACCCGTGGAGAGAGGTGACCTAAGTGTGTGTGTGTGTGTGTCAGGCCTGATTCTGCAGATGGTTTTCTGTCCCCTTGTCGATCTGGGAGCCGGACTGGGGAGGACGATTGGGAGAATGGCTCCACTGCCTCATCTGTGAAGTCAAACACTGAGTACACCGGTGGGTGGTCACCTCATCGCCACTAAGACACATTTATTAGCTGTGTTTATAATTGATCTTGATTATCTCTGTGAAGTTCTGAAATACAACGGGACATGCTGTTTATGACATCTGATTTTGATTTTGTGTCCAATTCATCATTTCAAATCGCTATCATATTTTTTCATATTTAAAATTTTAATACCACTAACAGCTTGAGTTACGTTTTTGTCACTCTGCACTAGGGTAGGAACATTCTGATAACTTAACCAAAACACCCTGGTTTTCCAGAATTCCAGGTTGGCGGATTCCCAGATGTTCTGCTTATTCTCTCTCGATTCCAGGAATCTTCCAACCGGAATTTCTGAGAAACCAGTGCATTTTGGGAAAGTTACTGGAATTTCTGAGAAACCAGTGCATTTTGGGAAAGTTACTGCAATTTTGCGAACCCCTACTCTGCACATTTGGTTGAGTAACATGTTGAATCTAACGTGCATATATGATTGTTGTGCATTATTTATTGATTTTGACTTGAGACAAGCACAAACAGAGTGTAATTAACTCAGCAAAATTTCAGTCTGAAATGATCAAGAAGAGGATGATGATAGCGTAGAAGGCCCTTGGTCTTGAGATTCCATGATGAAGGATGTTAAGATGACGCCTATAAATGATTTACTGACAAACTGCTGGCACAACCTCCGAGGCCCTTGGTAGAGTGGTTGCTATGACGATTGATCATCCTTTTTTTCCCCCTTGGTGTGCACAGGGCCCAAACTGTACAAGGAGCCGAGTGCCAAATCAAACAAGCATATAATCCAGAACGCGCTAGCCCACTGCTGCCTGGCGGGCAAGGTCAACGAAGGTCAGAAGAACAAGATTGTGGAGGTAATCTGGTCATTCTATTTCTACAGTGTTGGTCATCTTAATGTACAGCTCATCAATACAATAAAGTAACTTCTCAGATTAATGGTTTTCATTTGATCATGGTGATATTTACATGACTTTAAGTTGCTTTGGATAAAAGTCTGCTAAATGGCAAATTATAATAGATGATTTACGAAGAATATGCAGATTAGTGTTCATATTCAAAACTGACATTTTTACCTCCAGAAGTCACTGTATTTTTTTTAAAAGCAGCAAGAGGTCACAATGAAAATCATCACGACACGTCTGTTGTCTTGTATGATGATGATCATTTATTTGCTTCGCTTTTGCAGGAAATGGAGAAATCCGAAGCCAACAACTTCCTGGTGTTGTTCAGGGACGGGGGTTGCCAGTTCCGCTCCCTGTACGTATACAGCCCCGAAACTGACGAGGCCACCAAGTTGACGGGCATCGGGCCCAAGAGTATTATGAGCAAGATGATCGAGGGCCTCTACAAGTACAATTCGGACAGGAAGCAGTTCAGCCAGATTCCCGCCAAGACCATGTCGGCGAGTGTGGATGCCATCACGATCCACGGCCACCTATGGCAAACCAGGAAACCAGCCACCCCCAAGAAAGCGTTACCTGCCAAGTCCTAATGGAACTTACCGTATACTCCCAGCCACCCCCGCCATTTCTCTTCAAATTGAACGGTCCACATTCAATTTGCACTTCACTGTAAATTTCCATGAGGATTCAGCACCTGCAATGCCAGTTAGACGAACGCATACTTCTTTATTATCTCTCTCTCTCTCTCTTTCTCTCTTTTTCTCTCTCTTTCTCTCTCTCTCTTTTTCTCTCTCTCTCTTTCTCTCTCTCTCTTCATTCCTGTCCATTTTCCTTTTGAAATTCCAAACTGGACACGGGGACTCAGTTAAAGAAATGCACAACTGGAATGTGAAAACACTATTTAATATGTGTAAATGAATGTCACTGATCGGTTTAGTGTAAGAGATTTGTCTGATTTCGAGTAATTTTATTACAGCACGCGTGTGTGTGTTTTTTTTTTTTTTTTGCCCAAAGAGAGACGAAAAGGAGAAGGGTACCTACAATGTTTTATCAGGGACACTAAAGCACTGAATGTTACTCATCTGTTGAAATGGTGTGGCCTTAAGCTTGTTTTCTTTCTTTCTTTCTTTCGTCAGTGCAATAAGCTGATTGTAAAACTATACCTTAGAGGATTTTTTTCCATGTTGTCGGGTTCAAATGCAACATACGTCTGCATAAAGCTATACACAAGATTGAGGGCAAAAAAAAGTGAAATACCTTGCAGCAAGCATACAGCTAGCGTTATCCTCACAAATCATCTATAAGTCCGATATAGTATTCCACAACTACGCCGAGTCTATTTCTATCTGGGTTTTTTTATAGCTTCTTCCTCCTCTTATAGTGTTAAACCAGACTGAACTTCCTTAATGCTGTGGGTTCAGAGCAGGTTTGTGAACCAAAAATAAACTCAAATCTATGTTATCTCCTTTCAATTGTCACAAAAATGGACGCAGATTTGGTGAAATATCAGATAGGTCTGTCCGTAATGATTTGGACCATTTTTGAAAATGCGTTTAGATTTAGTATTACAAATTGTGGCCATAAATTCATTATATAGAACATTGTTTTAAAGGATTTAGATTTGTGTACTTTGAAATATGGAATGGCTGATAAACAGTAGTTATCGTTCATTTTGTTTCAGTTGATTAGTAGACCTCCCAAACGTTTTCAGAATCCTCTCCTTTTAAAACTCTCAATGTCAAATGACTTATCACACCAGGCTACAGTGACATTAGGATACTGCTTGACACCAGGCTACGGTGACATTAGGATACTGCTTGACACCAGGCTACAGTGACATTAGGATACTGCTTGACACCAGGCTACGGTGACATTAGGATACTGCTTGACACCAGGCTACAGTGACATTAGGATACTGCTTGACACCAGGCTACGGTGACATTAGGATACTGCTTGACACCAGGCTACAGTGACATTAGGATACTGCTTGACACCAGGCTACGGTGACATTAGGATACTGCTTGACACCAGGCTACGGTGACATTAGGATACTGCTTGACACCAGGCTACGGTGACCTTCGAATACTGCTTGACACCAGGCTACGGTGACATTAGGATACTGCTTGACACCAGGCTACGGTGACATTAGGATACGGCTTATTTATTATTTTGCACATTCATCATGAATAGAAAAATCCAAATATGTCCTTTTCATTTTAAGTCAATTAAAATTTGTGGTAGATGCCACACTTCTTCTCTTCGATAAACATACTCTGGTAAGGTAAAGTACTTTTGATAAAGTACTTTTTTAGAGACCTGTGAAGGCAGAATGTGACAGACTTTTAGTACATACGGGTAGAGTCTTCAACACGTTCCTTTCCGTCTTTAAAACTACTCGAAAGGAGCCTCCTCGAGCAACAACTTATGAAGGTTGGGGATGAAAATATCTGACGACAAATACTATACGCACACACATTGGTGTTTGGTTTTCACAGGGATATATTTAAGGAATTACCAAAAGAGGAGTTGCATATGTCTCTGGAAATGTAACGATTATTATCACGTTTTTATGAAGTTCCAGGAATTTTGTAGAAAGGGATGTTACAGTGGGACCACTGTCACAGTTGTTGTATTTGACTGTTTAAGGTCAAGATGAATGGCTATTTAATTGTTTAAATGGGTATAAGTGGACATTGTGCAGGGCTGCCGTAAATTCATCTGTCCATCACTCCTGACAAAGAACTGCTTCCATGTTGTTTATCAGACGCTGTGCTGTCATTCAACCTACTGCTGAACTTTGTAGGTTTGGTTTGTTTTGCATTGAATAAAATGAAGCGTGTCCTCAAAGTGTTCGTTCCTCAATTGTCATGTAAATATTCTCCCTGGATAATCAGCGGTGAAAATTTCCCAGGTTTTCTGGAAATCCCTTTAGGAAAATTCCCAGAGTTTAGAATGGAATATGCAGGAAATCCATTACCAGGAATTTGGGGAAAGTTACCACGATTTTGCAACCGTAATAACCAGTCATAAGAAACTAAGGTCACAGATTGTCTCCTGCCTTGCTCCATCAGTATTGTTCAAGACAATTCTCTTGAGGATTGCTGTAATTATAATGCTTTGTGCAATGGAAATAGGTGATATATTGCTAGGTGATATCCCCCAACGCATACTGCAATAACTCCAAAATCAACCCTTATTTTACCCAATGGGACTAAAATATATATATATATATATATATATACAATGGCTTTAGGTTATAAATGTACGATCAGAAAATCTGATAAAATGTAGGTTTTATGATTAAGTCTATACGTACTTTCTTATGCAATTGTGCATTTTGTCAATCTTAAAAAATATTCGTTCCACAAACGGCACACCTTCCAATTGCCAAGGGATTTTATGCCCTTCCCTGCCATTGTCTTCCTCTATTCCACTGCATCTAACGGCTGGAACATGCTAGATAATGTCTGGAAAAGCAATTGCCAGGGATGTAAACAGTTGCAATGCCGTTATTAAGGGACTAAGTGACAATATATATGAATTGCGTGAGCTGACTGTGATCGAGCTGAAAGTTGTTGAGCGGACCGCGGGATGCACCGTCGTAGGTGTGTGAAACCGCAGCGTATCTTCCGGTTGATTGGTGGCTTGCTGCTGTGCACTTGGCAACCGGAGGTTGTGTATAGGCTACTAGAAATACGGTGGGAAAGCGAGAGAAAAAACAAACGAAGATTTGTATAAAATATCCTTGCTAAAATACATTGTAAACGTTCTCATCTGCTGGCGAACCTGCGGATTACATTCGCAATTTATGTGACGTTATTTGTAGGGATAAACAGGTGAGAAGGTTGCATTTGTTTTTGGGTGGCGGCTGTTGGTGGTTGATAGTGTGTTTTTATTCCTGCAGCTCAATCAATACATGCTTTGCTAACCGGCTCTATAAACGTGATGCATTCTATTATCTAGCATGGTTATTTAGTAGGCTATCTGTCACTTGTTCCTGGTGCTAGCCTACTCGGCTATAATAATCATTGTACGTGTGCAGTGCTAATGTCTATGCCAGCGACAAGTCAGGTAGCACACATAAGGTAAGTTGTTTAGCTACTCAACCAGCAGTCATGTGTAGCCCACAGTAGATGTTTGCAATGCAAATGAATCAACAGACCGCTTTTGGCTGGTGCCACTGATTTCAGATAGTATGGTGTAAACATGGAAGGTAGAGAGAGGATGATGTACCCGTGTTTACAACTTGTACTCCGATGGCAGGCCTTTATAACTAGGTGTTGCAGAATGTAGTTCTCCTTACCACAGCATTGAATGTAGACCTGGTACTAGGCCATATCTTTTACAGTTTTTGGTTCATAATTTTGCTTTCCCTTGACAACATCTTAATCTTTCCCCCTGACAATCCTCTTGAGTTTATTGACACACACACCTATGCTTGTTTTTCATCAATCACATTATATTGGTAATACTAGTACCACGTTTAAAACACATCGCAAAGGAAAATACAAGTCAAGGCTTACTAACGAACAGTGGTAAGAAGCTCCCCCAAGATGTCTGTAGGCCTATTAGGAAGAAACCTTCTAAGGGGTAGGAAACTATTGTGCATGGTTACTAGGTCTAGCAAAAAGTTTTGCCCAATGACCTCTGAAAACCCGCCCAGAAGGCCTTAAAACTTGCCCCCCAAAATGATTTTGAAACTGGGTGGTTCGAGCCCTGAATGCTGATTGGCTGACAGCTGTGGTATATCAGACCGTATACTACAGGTATGACGTTTATTTTTACTGCTTTAATTACGCTGGTAATCCGTTTTTAAAAGCAATAAGGTACCTCGGAGTGTGTGGTATATGACCAATATACCACGGCTAAGTGCTGTATCCAGGCACTCAGCGTGGCGTCGTGGTTAAGAACAGCTCTTAGCCGTGGTATATTGGCCATATACCACACCCCCTTGTGCCTTATTGCGTGAAATAAATCCATTTTGCGCATGTGCATAACTATAGGTCAATCCGACAGCAGAGTTTGAGTGATAAAAGTTGGACAGAGGATCTTGAAATCTCTGTGAAGAAACACTTGGACGAACTTCAAGAAATGAATGTTTGGTGATTTTCGGGTAATTGTGCCATTATTATGGGCCAGATGTTAAGACTACAAAACAGTTATAAATGGATTATTTGCGAGATTGATTTGTTATTTCAATACGCATAGATTACGGACTAAAATCTGGGTTTATAATTGCAATTCAATTTTGCCATGGTTTGCTGAGCTAGATGCAGGAAGCCTATAGTCCCTGATAGGACATCTAATTTCAGGGAAAAATCCACGATAAAACTGACATTAAAATATGGACAATGATACATTTGCGATAGATCTATGATCATAATTCATAACTTCCAATTGAATTAATTTAACATGGCCATGAATAATTGCATAATAACGCAAGGCTACAACAAACTCAAACGGAGTTACAGGCTATTTATTCAATCCGTTTGCCAGCTCCAGGTAGGATACACATGTGGCACGAATTGATTTGCAACGACTCCAGTAATATCATAATTTCAATATGTATTTATTGTAGGAAATGGTAGCTTACAATGGCATATAAATGAATAGCCTACTTGATGGCCAACAGATGCAAATGTAGCTTGTCTTTCGACACATTTTAATGTCATTTTCATTGTGGACTTTCCCCCCATAATACAAGACCGCGAGGGAGTTCCAGAACTTCCATTATTTTAATTCCACTGGTGCAGCGCTCCAGACCCTAGAACCGAGCAAGAGTAAAACCCTTCGCTTGATACTGTTATCCGTTAGAGAAGTCGACATTAGAATGCAGTTTACTTTAAACCACCTTTTTGAGCTAATTTATCTAAAGAGCTCTAGTGCGCCTAAAGTCGTTTTCCAATTATTTGTCGCCGTTTTTATCAGCTCTATTGCGTTACTATGTTTTATGGAAAAATGGTGTCTCCATAATGACCAATCTATACTGGACAAAAATATAAGCGCAACAATTTCAAAGATTTTACTGAGTTACAGTTCATATGAGGAAATCAGTCAATTGAAATTAATTCAGTAGGCCCTAATCTATGGATTTCACATGACTGGGATTACAGATATGCATTTGTTGATTGCAGATACCTTAAAGAATGGGCCTCACAATGGGGCTCAGGATCTCCTCATGGTATCTCTGTGCATTCAAATTGCTTTCAATAAAATGCAATTGTGTTTGGTGTCTGTGGCTTATGCCTGCCCCATATGATAACCCCACCACAGCAATGGGGCAAAGCAAACCAGTAGCCCGCACGATGCCATACATGTGGTCTGCACTGCCAAATTCTTTAAAACTACGTTGGAGGCAGAGAAATTAACATTCAATTCTCTGTAAACAGCTCTGGTCGAGCATGCCAATTTCACGTTCCTTCAAAACTTGAGACATCTGTGGCATTGTGTGTGTGACAAAAAACGGAACATTTTAGAGTGGCCTTTTATTGTCACCCAGCACAAGGTGCACCTGTGTAATGATCATGCTGTTTAATCAGGTTCTTGATATGCCACACCTGTCAGGTGGATGGATTATCTTGGCAATACAAAGGAGAAATGCTCACTAACCGTGATGTAAACAAATTTGTGGCCAAAATTTGAGAGAAATAAGTATGGAACATTTCTGGGAACTTTTATTTCACCTCTAGAAACATGGGACCAACACCTTTACATGTTGCGTTTTTATATTTTTGTTCAGTGTAAATAAATAGCCTACCTACAACTGATAAAAATGTGTCACATATTTGTCCTGCTGTCTCCCTGACTCAGCGGCCTCTTGCTGCAGCGCTCTCTCAACCAGTGCTCTCAACTCACACACACACCCCTCCAGCCCTCCTCTTCTCCACCATTCACTCACTCCGTAACAGCCTGCTCACTGCCTGATAGTCAACAGCAGCAGGTCACAGTTAAATATATACATTTCTAAGAGAAATGCCACGGTGCAGTTTAGAATTGGCCCAAAAACACAACACCCGCGACAATACATTTTCACCTGCAACATTGTTTTCAAGGTAGTCCTTGGCAACACTGTCTGGCAGAATGATTTTTGTCAGAGCAGATGGTGTGAGGGAGGGGGCAGGTACAGCATTATAATCATTTGTACACTGTAAATGAACTGTAAATTGACCTTAACTAACTAAGCCTGAAATATAAATTGTATTTAAATTAAAACAATATTTAATACATTGAGACACGATCACGTGTATTTTTTCGTGGGAATACATTGGAACAGCTGCCCTAAATTTAAAATGTTTTTCCTGACAGGTAGTCTCTCTCATTACCTGTTCTGACAGATTGTCTCTCTCATTACCTGTTCTGACAGATTGTCTCTCTCATTACCTGTTCTGACAGATTGTCTCTCTCCACCTGTCCTGACAGACTCTCTCTCTCCACCTGTCCTGACAGACTGTCGCCATGACAGCAGAGGAGACCATTAACATCAAAGAGGTGGAGGTGATCAAGCTGATGCTGGACTTCCTCAACTCCAGGAAGCTTCACATCAGCATGCTGTCTCTGGAGAAGGAGAGTGGCGTCATTAATGGCCTTTACTCTGACGACATGCTCTTCCTCAGGTACCAGCATGGCTACAAACACAGCGTCATTCTGCAGTCTGTATGGGAATAACACCCAGCTAGGCATGCCTCCATCAGGAAGAAGACTCTTCAGAAAGACCACCCCGTTAGGACTCTTTTTAATGTGCAGGTTTTTCCTCCAGCCCAGTTCTGATACACAGCGGTCTAAGGCACTGCATCTTAGTGCTAGAGGCATCACTACAGACCCTGGTTCGATCCGGGGCTGTATCACAACCGGCCGTGATTGGGAGTCCCATAGGGCGGCACACAATTGGCCCAGCGCCATCCGGGTTAGGGGAGGGTCTGGCCGGTGGTAGGCCATCATTGTAAATCAGAATTTGTTCTTAACTGAAACTGCCTAGTTAAATAAAATAATAATATTAATCACGCTCCACGACTCTGTAAACAAGTCCATGTCCCAGACCATCTGTTTTGTAGATTCAGCTATCCAAAAATGAATGGAAAAGTTAAGCACCATATTATCTCCAGATTTGCAGTGCTTATCTTTTCTATAAATTTGAGGCCGGAGGCATAGAGCTGAATCTACACGAACTGCTGGCATGGGATGTGAACTCATCTTGATATGAGACAACATTTTAAATACTGAAAACAGCATTTTTGGAATGATATGTCCCCTTTTTAAGTACACCGATAGTGTTGGCGTATGTGAGGTCCTGCCGTTTTTTTTTTACACAAATCTTATTTCATGCTGCACTGCACCTTGTACAGTACTCCGTGACCTTCACCAGAGAGACTTAATCTAAAGATCCCCCTCGGGACATTATTCAATTTAGCGTCAGTAAGTGGCTGATTACATAAACGTTTCACTATAATACGATTTTCAGAGTCGTTGTTTACCCCTCTTTGTTTTCCATCAGGCTTATCCAATTAGGATGCTCTGTTGCAGTAGTACACAAATACTATCCAATTAGGATGCTCTGTTGCAGTACTACACACAAATACTATCCAATTAGGATGCTCTGTTGCAGTAGTACACACAAATACTATCCAATCAGGATGCTCTGTTGCAGTACTACACACAAATACTATCCAATTAGGATGCTCTGTTGCAGTAGTACACACAAATACTAACAAATTAGGATGCTCTGTTGCAGTAGTACACACAAATACTAACAAATTAGAATGCTCTGTTGCAGTAGTACACACAAATACTAACACATTAGGATGCTCTGTTGCAGTACTACACACAAGTACTAACATATTAGGATGCTCCGTTGCAGTACTACACACAAATACTAACACATTAGGATGCTCTGTTGCAGTAGTACACACAAATACTAACAAATTAGGATGCTCTGTTGCAGTAGTACACACAAATACTATCCAATTAGAATGCTCTGTTGCAGTAGTACACACAAGTACTAACAAATTAGAATGCTCTTGCAGTAGTACACACAAATACTAACAAATTAGAATGCTCTGTTGCAGTAGTACACATAAATACTAACAAATTAGAATGCTCTGTTGCAGTACTACACACAAATACTAACAAATTAGAATGCTCTGTTGCAGTAGTACACACAAATACTAACAAATTAGAATGCTCTGTTGCAGTACTACACATAAATACTAACAAATTAGAATGCTCTGTTGCAGTTCTACACACAAATACTAACAAATTAGAATGATCTGTTGCAGTAGTACACACAAATACTAACACATTAGGATGCTCTGTTGCAGTAGTACACACAAATACTAACAAATTAGAATGCTCTGTTGCAGTAGTACACACAAATACTAACAAATTAGAATGCTCTGTTGCAGTACTACACACAAATACTAACAAATTAGAATGCTCTGTTGCAGTACTACACACAAATACTAACAAATTAGAATGCTCTGTTGCAGTACTACACACAAATACTAACAAATTAGAATGCTCTGTTGCAGTAGTACACACATACTAACAAATTAGGATGCTCTGTTGCAGTACTATACACAAATACTAACATTAGGATGCTCTGTTGCAGTAGTACACACAAATACTAACACATTAGGATGCTCTGTTGCAGTACTACACACAAATACTAACACATTAGGATGCTCTGTTGCAGTAGTACACACAAATACTAACACATTAGGATGCTCTGTTGCAGTAGTACACACAAATACTAACACATTAGGATGCTCTGTTGCAGTAGTACACACAAATACTAACACATTAGGATGCTCTGTTGCAGTAGTACACACAAATACTAACACATTAGGATGCTCTGTTGCAGTAGTACACACAAATACTAACACATTAGGATGCTCTGTTGCAGTACTATACACAAATACTAACATTAGGATGCTCTGTTGCAGTAGTACACACAAATACTAACACATTAGGATGCTCTGTTGCAGTACTACACACAAATACTAACACATTAGGATGCTCTGTTGCAGTAGTACACACAAATACTAACACATTAGGATGCTCTGTTGCAGTAGTACACACAAATACTAACACATTAGGATGCTCTGTTGCAGTAGTACACACAAATACTAACACATTAGGATGCTCTGTTGCAGTAGTACACACAAATACTAACACATTAGGATGCTCTGTTGCAGTAGTACACACAAATACTAACACATTAGGATGCTCTGTTGCAGTACTACACACAAGTACTAACACATTAGGATGCTCTGTTGCAGTAGTACACACAAATACTAACACATTAGGATGCTCTGTTGCAGTAGTACACACAAATACTAACACATTAGGATGCTCTGTTGCAGTAGTACACACATACTAACAAATTAGGATGCTCTGTTGCAGTACTATACACAAATACTAACATTAGGATGCTCTGTTGCAGTAGTACACACAAATACTAACACATTAGGATGCTCTGTTGCAGTACTACACACAAGTACTAACACATTAGGATGCTCTGTTGCAGTAGTACACACAAATACTAACACATTAGGATGCTCTGTTGCAGTAGTACACACAAATACTAACACATTAGGATGCTCTGTTGCAGTAGTACACACAAATACTAACACATTAGGATGCTCTGTTGCAGTAGTACACACAAATACTAACACATTAGGATGCTCTGTTGCAGTAGTACACACAAATACTAACACATTATGATGCTCTGTTGCAGTAGTACACACAAATACTAACACATTAGGATGCTCTGTTGCAGTACTATACACAAATACTAACATTAGGATGCTCTGTTGCAGTAGTACACACAAATACTAACACATTAGGATGCTCTGTTGCAGTACTACACACAAATACTAACACATTAGGATGCTCTGTTGCAGTAGTACACACAAATACTAACACATTAGGATGCTCTGTTGCAGTAGTACACACAAATACTAACACATTAGGATGCTCTGTTGCAGTAGTACACACAAATACTAACACATTAGGATGCTCTGTTGCAGTAGTACACACAAATACTAACACATTAGGATGCTCTGTTGCAGTAGTACACACAAATACTAACACATTAGGATGCTCTGTTGCAGTACTACACACAAGTACTAACACATTAGGATGCTCTGTTGCAGTAGTACACACAAATACTAACACATTAGGATGCTCTGTTGCAGTAGTACACACAAATACTAACACATTAGGATGCTCTGTTGCAGTAGTACACACATACTAACAAATTAGGATGCTCTGTTGCAGTACTATACACAAATACTAACATTAGGATGCTCTGTTGCAGTAGTACACACAAATACTAACACATTAGGATGCTCTGTTGCAGTACTACACACAAGTACTAACACATTAGGATGCTCTGTTGCAGTAGTACACACAAATACTAACACATTAGGATGCTCTGTTGCAGTAGTACACACAAATACTAACACATTAGGATGCTCTGTTGCAGTAGTACACACATACTAACAAATTAGGATGCTCTGTTGCAGTACTATACACAAATACTAACATTAGGATGCTCTGTTGCAGTAGTACACACAAATACTAACACATTAGGATGCTCTGTTGCAGTACTACACACAAGTACTAACACATTAGGATGCTCTGTTGCAGTAGTACACACAAATACTAACACATTAGGATGCTCTGTTGCAGTAGTACACACAAATACTAACACATTAGGATGCTCTGTTGCAGTAGTACACACAAATACTAACACATTAGGATGCTCTGTTGCAGTAGTACACACAAATACTAACACATTAGGATGCTCTGTTGCAGTAGTACACACAAATACTAACACATTAGGATGCTCTGTTGCAGTACTACACACAAATACTAACAGCATTCAAGGAGAACTGTACAGTTTTTCATAAAACCTCTGTAACTAACAACTCAGATCATATTACTAGTCACCACTCTGCTACCAGAAGGTACAAGGTGAATGGATGAAGGTCAAACAGGGTCTTGTTCACTACACGGAAGAAAACGACCCAAAACGGAGTGAAATGATCTGAACTAAAAAAATAAATGTAAAACATCTTGTTTTTGTTTAATGGACACAACCCAGGTTAACTCTATGACCTGATAGCTATTCCCATGTTGTGTCACAGGCAGCTGATTCTAGATGGCCAATGGGAAGAGGTCCTACAATTCATTCAGCCTTTAGAAGGCATGGAGAAGTTTGACAAAAAGAGGTGAGAGAACCTTTTTTCTTTTCATGCTTATCTGATCCAATGTCTTCCACCCAAATGTGAATCTTAACTCTTGCCAGACACACAGGTCACAGGTTAACTCTTCAGAGATTTGATTAGCCAGTCAAGAGTGAGGTGTCGAGACCGAGAGGTGAAATTAGATGTTATCTTTGTACAGTCAAGCCATTTTGTTTAATTACATATGAAGAAATGCACATTTTCAATTTTGGCATTTAAAAAAAAATGTTTACTGAATGTTATAAATGTGTCTTGTGATCTTGCCTGGCTTGTCTAGGTTCCGCTACATCGTCCTGAAACAAACATTTCTGGAGGCCCTGTGTGTAAATAACGCCATGTCAGCTGCTGACGACCCTCAGAACGTGAGTGGGACAAGCCAGTCTATACCGCAAGCGTTGCGTGTACGACCGTATTCAAATAGACATACTGAGATACTGGCAGCAAAAGCCAACCGTCAGTTGAGCAAGATCCATTTCAAGTATTTCTACAAGTCTCTGAAGTGATCAACTGATAAGATGGCTTATGATTTCGGTCTCTGTTTTTATGCTTCGGGTGTAGCAAGCTAAAAACATCACCAAGGAAGGAAACCGGGACTTTTCCAGTGTAATTTGGAAGTAAATTTCATGTTCAATGAAAAAATAAAATAATAAGCACTTCCTAATTGATGAATTACATTTCAGTGATCTTAAATTGTCTTAGAATTAGTGGGTTATACTATATCTATTAGAAGTAGTGGGTTATACTATATCTATTAGAATTAGTGGGTTATGCTATATCTATTAGAAGTAGTGGGTTATGCTATATCTATTAGAATTAGTGGGTTATGCTATATCTATTAGAAGTAGTGGGTTATGCTATATCTATTAGAATTAGTGGGTTATGCTATATCTATTAGAATTAGTGGGTTATGCTATATCTATTAGAAGTAGTGGGTTATGCTATATCTATTAGAAGTAGTGGGTTATGCTATATCTATTAGAATTAGTGGGTTATGCTATATCTATTAGAAGTAGTGGGTTATGCTATATCTATTAGAATTAGTGGGTTATGCTATATCTATTAGAAGTAGTGGGTTATGCTATATCTATTAGAATTAGTGGGTTATGCTATATCTATTAGAAGTAGTGGGTTATGCTATATCTATTAGAATTAGTGGGTTATGCTATATCTATTAGAAGTAGTGGGTTATGCTATATCTATTAGAAGTAGTGGGTTATGCTATATCTATTAGAAGTAGTGGGTTATGCTATATCTATTAGAAGTAGTGGGTTATGCTATATCTATTAGAAGTAGTGGGTTATGCTATATCTATTTAGTACGACTTTACTCAGTAAACGCCAGTGAATTAATCTCCACCCCCTTTCCTTATGCTGCCCGACAGCTGGAGCTGTCCATGCAAGAGGCGGTCAGATGTCTCCACAGCCTGGAGGGGTTCTGTCCCTCTAAAGAGGACTACAGTAAACTATGCCTGCTCCTCACGCTGCCCTGCCTCACCCAACATGCTGAGTTCAAGGACTGGAACCCCAGCACGGCCCGGGTGCACTGCTTCGAGGAGGCCTGCGCCATGGTGGCCGAGTTCATCCCTGCCGACAGGAAGCTGAGCGAGGCTGGGTTCAGGGCCAGCGGCAACCGCCTCTTCCAGCTGCTCATCAAAGGAGTTTTGTACGAGTGCTGTGTGGAGTTCTGTCAGGTCAGTGTTGGCCAATCAAATGTATTTATAAAGCCCTTTTTTTTACATCAGCAGGTGTCACAGTGCTTTACGTTAGTTAACCAGGACCCCAACGACCTAAAGAGAAGCAGAAGCACAGTGGCCAGTCAAAACTCCCTAGAAGGTAGTCACCTAGAGAAGAATCCAGGCTCAGTAAATATGGCCAATGTGTTGGCTGGAGGTGAATGAGGCCAGTTTTCTAACCTTGTTTCAGAATGTCAAGTGCTTTTGAGAAAAGGGTTGAAAATGTCCCTTTTGAAACACAACATTGTTCTCCATTTCTGAAACTCTACAGAGGTCCCAAGGATGAGGCACTCCACCACGTACACAATGGTAGGGGAGCTTCACAGTAGATCAGTCTACATTATTATGGGCGGCAGGGTATCCTAGTGGTTAGAGCGTTGGACTAGTAACCGGAAGGTTGCAAGTTCAAACCCCCGAGCTGACAAGGAACAAATCTGTCGTTCTGCCCCTGAACAGGCAGTTAACCCACTGTTCCTAGGCCGTCATTGAAAATAAGAATTTGTTCTTAACTGACTTGCCTAGTTAAATAAAGGTAAAATAAAAAAAAAAAATATTATGCTGATCTGAAAACACAGGATAGGTGAAGTTAATATAGAAATATGACTAGCAGGAGTTGTCTCTTGCCTCGGTAATACCAGTTCAGATGGAGGGAAAGGAGACAAAAAGAGAGCCATTATTAAACGTATCTGTACTGTTCTCTTCCAGAGCAAAGCCACGGGGGAGGAGATCACGGAGGACGAGGTGCTCTTGGGCGTGGACATGCTGTGTGGCAATGGCTGCGACGAACTCGACCTCTCCCTGCTTTCGTGGCTCCAGAACCTCTCGCCAGGCGCCTTCTCCTGCGCCTTTCAGCAGAAGACCCTGGCCATCCACGTGGATCGCCTGGTCAAGCCCACCAAGGCCGGCCACGCCGACCTGCTCACCCCCCTCATCAGCCGGCTTTCCCCCTGTCCCTCTTCGCCCCTGCAGAGGCCCCAGTCGGCAGACACCTACATGTCTCGGTCCCTGAACCCGGTGCTGGACGGGCTGTCCCATGGCCTGGCGGCCCAGGCCCAGAACAAGAGGGGCACGGAGGGCAGCGTGAGACCGGCGCTCAGCCAAAGCATGGTGGAGAATAACGTGCACCAGCTGGACGACGACTCGCCAGAAAGGTACAGCATTAGGCCCTTCAGGGTTAATTTAAGGTTTATTGAAATGGGTAGGCACTGGGCCCTTCAGGGTTCATTTAAGGGTTAATGAAATGGGTAGGTACTAGGCCCTTCAGGGTTCATTTAAGGGTTAATGAAATGGGTAGGTACTGGGCCCTTCAGGGTTCATTTAAGGGTTAATGAAATGGGTAGGTACTAGGCCCTTCAGGGTTCATTTAAGGGTTAATGAAATGGGTAGGTACACTCACAGTCACACTAACAAACACACTCACAGTCACACTAACAAACACACTCACAGTCACACTAACATACACACTCACAGTCACACTAACATACACACTCACAGTCACACTAACATACACACTCACAGTCACACTAACATACGCACTCACAGTCACACTAACATACGCACTCACAGTCACACTAACATACGCACTCACAGTCACACTAACATACGCACTCACAGTCACACTAACATACGCACTCACAGTCACACTAACATACGCACTCACAGTCACACTAACATACGCACTCACAGTCACACTAACATACGCACTCACAGTCACACTAACATACACACTCACAGTCACACTAACATACGCACTCACAGTCACACTAACATACACACTCACAGTCACACTAACATACACACTCACAGTCACACTAACATACGCACTCACAGTCACACTAACATACACACTCACAGTCACACTAACATACACACTCACAGTCACACTAACATACACACTCACAGTCACACTAACATACGCACTCACAGTCACACTAACATACACACTCACAGTCACACTAACATACGCACTCACAGTCACACTAACATACACACTCACAGTCACACTAACATACACACTCACAGTCACACTAACATACGCACTCACAGTCACACTAACATACGCACTCACAGTCACACTAACATACGCACTCACAGTCACACTAACATACACACTCACAGTCACACTAACATACACACTCACAGTCACACTAACATACGCACTCACAGTCACACTAACATACGCACTCACAGTCACACTAACATACACACTCACAGTCACACTAACATACGCACTCACAGTCACACTAACATACGCACTCACAGTCACACTAACATACACACTCACAGTCACACTAACATACGCACTCACAGTCACACTAACATACACACTCACAGTCACACTAACATACGCACTCACAGTCACACTAACATACGCACTCACAGTCACACTAACATACACACTCACAGTCACACTAACATACGCACTCACAGTCACACTAACATACACACTCACAGTCACACTAACATACGCACTCACAGTCACACTAACATACACACTCACAGTCACACTAACATAATTCTAATCAATTTCATACGATTATATGGCTTCAGGGTGGAATATTCTAGTCATTCATATAAATTCCATCAACAGATACACTCCTTACCAGGATTCACAATGAACCCCAATTCCATTCAGGTCCAAACGCCTTTCTTCACCCCTGAACCTTTCCTCACCCCTGAACACGTGGAACACCTGTTTATTCTGTTCTAGATCCACGTGGAACACATGTTTATTCTGTTGTAGATCCACGTGGAACACCTGTTTATTCTGTTGTAGATCCACGTGGAACACCTGTTTATTCTGTTGTAGATCCACGTGGAACACCTGTTTATTCTGTTGTAGATCCACGTGAGACATTAAGCATCGCTGTGTGTGTGCTGTTTAATCTTTTTTAAAGTATATATATTTGTTACATTTTATTTAACTAGGCAAGAGAGTTAAGAACAAAATTCTTATATAGAGTGACGGCCAAACCCTCCCTTAACCCGGACGACGCTGGGCCAATTGTGCGCCGCCCTATGGGACTCCCGATCACGGCTCGATAGTGATACAGCCCTGGATCGAACCAGGGTCTGTAGTGACGCTTCTATCACTGCGATGCAGTGCTTTATATCTAGCGCCATTCGGGAGCAGGTGGTGATTAACCGCCCAAAAGGGACTACAGATCTTTAGCCATTGAACCAAATAGTGGATCTCTGGGGCGGCAGGGTAGCCTAGTGGTTATAGCGTTGGACTGGAAGGTTGCAAGTTCAAACCCCCGAGCTGACAAGGTATAAATCTGTCGTTCTGCCCCTGAACAGGCAGTTAACCCACTGTTCCTAGACCAGTTAACCCACTGTTCCTAGACCAGTTAACCCACTGTTCCTAGACCAGTTAACCCACTGTTCCTAGACCAGTTAACCCACTGTTCCTAGACCAGTTAACCCACTGTTCCTAGACCAGTTAACCCACTGTTCCTAGCCAGTTAACCCACTGTTCCTAGACCAGTTAACCCACTGTTCCTAGACCAGTTAACCCACTGTTCCTAGACCAGTTAACCCACTGTTCCTAGACCAGTTAACCCACTGTTCCTAGACCAGTTAACCCACTGTTCCTAGACCAGTTAACCCACTGTTCCTAGACCAGTTAACCCACTGTTCCTAGACCAGTTAACCCACTGTTCCTAGACCAGTTAACCCACTGTTCCTAGACCAGTTAACCCACTGTTCCTAGACCAGTTAACCCACTGTTCCTAGACCAGTTAACCCACTGTTCCTAGACCAGTTAACCCACTGTTCCTAGACCAGTTAACCCACTGTTCCTAGACCAGTTAACCCACTGTTCCTAGACCAGTTAACCCACTGTTCCTAGACCAGTTAACCCACTGTTCCTAGACCAGTTAACCCACTGTTCCTAGACCAGTTAACCCACTGTTCCTAGACCAGTTAACCCACTGTTCCTAGACCAGTTAACCCACTGTTCCTAGACCAGTTAACCCACTGTTCCTAGGCCAGTTAACCCACTGTTCCTAGGCCAGTTAACCCACTGTTCCTAGGCCAGTTAACCCACTGTTCCTAGGCCAGTTAACCCACTGTTCCTAGGCCAGTTAACCCACTGTTCCTAGGCCAGTTAACCCACTGTTCCTAGGCCAGTTAACCCACTGTTCCTAGGCCAGTTAACCCACTGTCTAGGCCAGTTAACCCACTGTTCCTAGGCCAGTTAACCCACTGTTCCTAGGCCAGTTAACCCACTGTTCCTAGGCCAGTTAACCCACTGTTCCTAGGCCAGTTAACCCACTGTTCCTAGGCCAGTTAACCCACTGTTCCTAGGCCAGTTAACCCACTGTTCCTAGGCCAGTTAACCCACTGTTCCTAGGCCAGTTAACCCACTGTTCCTAGGCCAGTTAACCCACTGTTCCTAGGCCAGTTAACCCACTGTTCCTAGGCCAGTTAACCCACTGTTCCTAGGCCAGTTAACCCACTGTTCCTAGGCCAGTTAACCCACTGTTCCTAGGCCAGTTAACCCACTGTTCCTAGGCCAGTTAACCCACTGTTCCTAGGCCAGTTAACCCACTGTTCCTAGGCCAGTTAACCCACTGTTCCTAGGCCAGTTAACCCACTGTTCCTAGGCCAGTTAACCCCACTGTTCCTAGGCCAGTTAACCCACTGTTCCTAGGCCAGTTAACCCACTGTTCCTAGGCCAGTTAACCCACTGTTCCTAGGCCAGTTAACCCACTGTTCCTAGGCCAGTTAACCCACTGTTCCTAGGCCAGTTAACCCACTGTTCCTAGGCCAGTTAACCCACTGTTCCTAGGCCAGTTAACCCACTGTTCCTAGGCCAGTTAAACCCACTGTTCCTAGGCCAGTTAACCCACTGTTCCTAGGCCA
This sequence comes from Oncorhynchus kisutch, assembly GCF_002021735.2. NCBI lineage: Eukaryota > Metazoa > Chordata > Actinopteri > Salmoniformes > Salmonidae > Oncorhynchus > Oncorhynchus kisutch. Next base: position 7,798,092 of record NC_034177.2, read on the forward strand.
GTTAACCCACTGTTCCTAGGCCAGTTAACCCACTGTTCCTAGGCCAGTTAACCCACTGTTCCTAGGCCAGTTAACCCACTGTTCCTAGACCAGTTAACCCACTGTTCCTAGACCAGTTAACCCACTGTTCCTAGACCAGTTAACCCACTGTTCCTAGACCAGTTAACCACTGTTCCTAGACCAGTTAACCCACTGTTCCTAGACCAGTTAACCCACTGTTCCTAGACCAGTTAACCCACTGTTCCTAGGCCAGTTAACCCACTGTTCCTAGGCCAGTTAACCCACTGTTCCTAGACCAGTTAACCCACTGTTCCTAGGCCAGTTAACCCACTGTTCCTAGACCAGTTAACCCACTGTTCCTAGGCCAGTTAACCCACTGTTCCTAGACCAGTTAACCCACTGTTCCTAGACCAGTTAACCCACTGTTCCTAGACCAGTTAACCCACTGTTCCTAGACCAGTTAACCCACTGTTCCTAGACCAGTTAACCCACTGTTCCTAGACCAGTTAACCCACTGTTCCTAGACCAGTTAACCCACTGTTCCTAGACCAGTTAACCCACTGTTCCTAGACCAGTTAACCCACTGTTCCTAGACCAGTTAACCCACTGTTCCTAGACCAGTTAACCCACTGTTCCTAGACCAGTTAACCCACTGTTCCTAGACCAGTTAACCCACTGTTCCTAGACCAGTTAACCCACTGTTCCTAGACCAGTTAACCCACTGTTCCTAGGCCAGTTAACCCACTGTTCCTAGACCAGTTATGGCACTGTATTATATTTAGCCATTGAACCAAATAGGGAATCTCTGCATATGGCACTGTATTATATTTAGCCTTAACACGATTACTAATAATACTGTTACCAATGCTTTATCATACATTATAGCTTTGCTGCACTGTCCTGAGAGACAGTGTCTTACCACTGTCCTGAGAGACAGTGTCTTACCACTGTCCTGAGAGACAGTGTCTTACCACTGTCCTGAGAGACAGTGTCTTACCACTGTCCTGAGAGACAGTGTCTTACCACTGTCCTGAGAGACAGTGTCTTACCACTGTCCTGAGAGACAGTGTCTTACCACTGTCCTGAGAGACAGTGTCTTACCACTGTCCTGAGAGACAGTGTCTTACCACTGTCCTGAGAGGTCCACCACTCTGCTCTTACAAAGAGCCCGTCGAGGCTGCTGGGTATAGAGATGGAAACATACTAGTGGCCACATTCAGTATCCTGACACCTATTGGAAAATGTGACTATTTCTGTTTGTCATTTATATCTGGTAAGATAGCTAGTTTTTAAATATCTATATTTATATATATCTATATATAAAGACTGACCACATAGTAGTGAATGTTGTTTTTGCAGTTGTAGGTATTAATAGAGGCTGTATCAGCATTAAGGTCTTTATTGTTGTGATGTAAAGCTGAGCCATGTGTTTACAAGCTTGATCAGTCCTCTAGGGAGTCCGTTTGGCACCGTGTGACGTACGTCTGGCATCGTGTCGCGTGCGTTTGGCATCGTGTCGCGTGCGTCTGGCACCGTGTCGCGTGCGTCTGGCACCGTGTCGCGTGCGTCTGGCACCGTGTCGCGTGCGTCTGGCACCGTGTCGCGTGCGTCTGGCACCGTGTCGCGTGCGTCTGGCACCGTGTCGCGTGCGTCTGGCACCGTGTCGCGTGCGTCTGGCACCGTGTCGCGTGCGTCTGGCACCGTGTCGCGTGCGTCTGGCACCGCGTCGCGTGCGTCGGGCACCGTGTCGCGTGCGTCGGGCACCGTGTCGCGTGCGTCGGGCACCGTGTCGCGTGCTTCGGGCACCGTGTCGCGTGCGTCGGGCACCGTGTCGCGTGCGTCTGGCACCGTGACGCGTGCGTCTGGCACCGTGTCGCGTGCGTCTGGCACCGTGTCGCGTGCGTCAGGCACCGTGTCGCGTGCGTCTGGCACCGTGACGCGTGCGTCTGGCACCGTGACGCGTGCGTCTGGCACCGTGTCGCGTGCGTCTGGCACCGTGTCGCGTGCGTCGGGCACCGTGTCGCGTGCTGGTTCACTGACTAGCTGACTGTAGTCTGTAAAGGCAACTGTGAAATGAAGTACGAAAACATTAGTCAAAAGAAAATCAGATGCGCAAATCGACCATTAGGGTCCTACCTACACTTGTGTAGATCTGAAAGGAATTAATAGATAGTTATTTTCCTATATGCTCTGTGGTATATGCGGTCTGTACCGGTCGACTGTTCTGTAGCCAAACGATGATGATGATAGTCTATACGCAATATGGTACTAGACCTCCCTAGGGTGTAGGGGCTGGTTTGGGATTGGTTGAAAGTGTGCTTGTTTAGCAGTTTATGCCATTTTTGGAGAGGACACTGTAAACCTGTTCCTGCCAAGCCTATAGTCATGTGGATATTTTGTCCCTGTGTCAACAGGATTGTCCCACCGGTTCTGGTTCTGGCCTCCAGTGGACCAAATGTCATGCGCACCCCTCTGGCCCCCGGGGCGGACGGTGGGCCGCCAAACGAAAAAGAGGTAATTTCACCCCCTTGTATCACGCAAGGCATTTCCTGTGATGATTTAGGTTTAGCGAGACCAGCGCATATAACTGTAAATGCCCATCACTAACATTTCTATGTATTTCTGTCATTTCCTGCAAACAAGATTGCACCCCCATCTGGCCATTCAGGAAAAAAACATTAGGACATACATTATAAAAGGCAATACATATTGATGTCTGTCTGTCTGTCTCTCTCTCTCTCTCTCTCTCTCTCTCTGTTTCTCTGTCTGTTTCTCTGTCTGTCTCTGTTTGTGTCTCTGTCTGTCTCTCTGTCTGTCTCTCTTTGTGTCTGTTTCTCTCTGTCTCTCTGTCTGTCTGTCTCTTCTCTCTCTGTTTCTCTCTCTCTCTTTCTCTCTCTCTGTCTGTCTGTCTGTGTGTGTCTCTCATATGGTCTCTCTCTCATGGTATCCCCCACACCCCCATCTCCTCACCCACTGACTTTAGTTACCCATAAATCCAACGACCTCGTCCACGGGGGAGTCGACCCCACAGACACCCTGTCACCTGACGGGGGAGTCTATGAGCTACTGCCGACCGCCTCATTTTATGCGGGGGCCATAATTTGACGACACAGGGTCACAGACAGCGGTGTACAATCTGCTTTGATGGCTGGTCTTGACACAGCCAGCCTGCGAGCACACTCATTGCTCATTTTAATATATCTCGGAAGCCCAGCAGCTTTAGATTGGATTTTTCTGTGCATGCATAGAGTCACGTTAGAGAGATGAAGAGTTGGCCCGTTGTGTGTTTGATGGCGATTTTTTCTTTTCATGTGGATTAGCTTTGAGGCCTTGTAGAGAGGGCTGTACTGTAGTTTGCCGCGTGTTTTGGAGGTAACCTCATGACCTGACATAATGGTGTATTTCGGTCTTGGTGTACTATATTCGTCTCTCTTTCTAAATGCGTGTGTGTCTTCCTCAACAGCACGACGGTGAGCAGATCCAGGAGTACTACAGACAGAAGAAGCGTGTTCAGCAGCACTTGGAGCAGAAGCAGCAGCAGAGACAGCTGTACCAGCAGATGCTGCTGGAGGGAGGGGTTCACACACAGGAGGGGCCAGATGCCCAGCATAACCTCACTGAGAAGTTCCTCAACAGGTTAGAGACAACACACACACACACCTGGAGGGAGGGGTTCACACACAGGAGGGGCCAGATGCCCAGCATAACCTCACTGAGAAGTTCCTCAACAGGTTAGAGACAACACACACACACACCTGGAGGGAGGGGTTCACACACAGGAGGGGCCAGATGCCCAGCATAACCTCACTGAGAAGTTCCTCAACAGGTTAGAGACAACACACACACACACCTGGAGGGAGGGGTTAACACACAGGAGGGGCCGAAATAGACTGTATAAATAATACAGTACCAGTCAAACGATTGGACACACCTACTCATTCAAGGGTTTTTCTGTATTTTTACAATTTTTTACATTGTAGAATAATAGTGAAGAGATCAAAACTATGCAGTAACACATATGGAATCATGTAGTAACCAAAAATGGTTTTCTAAAGACCAATTAGCCTTTTAAAATTATAAACTTGGATTAGCTAACACAATGTGCCGGTTGCTGATAATGGGCCTCTGTACGCCTATGTAGATATTCCATAAAAAATCTGCCGTTTCCAGCTACAAAAGTCATTTACAACATTAACAATGTCTACACTGAATCTGATCAATTTGATGTTATTTTAATGGACAAAAAAAATAGCATTTCTTTCTAAAACAAGGACACTTCTAAGTGACCACAAACTTTTGAATGGTAGTGTAAATGTCTAAAATCCTGTTTTTGTTTTGTCATTGTGTGTAGATTGATGGGGGGGGGGGGGGGGGGGGGGGGGGGGGGGGGGGGGGGGCAATTTAATCAATTTTTGAATAAGGCTGCAATGTAACAAAATGTGGAAAAAGTCCAGGGGTTTGAATACTTCCCGAATGAACTAATAGTTAGATGAAAACATTTACATGCTTTGCAAGAAGAACGATTTCCACAGCGAACATGTTATTTGTTTTGAAAGCATATTTTGATTTATTTGAGTTCGAAAATTATTTGGTCTGTAACTTTAAAAAAAAAATAAAAAAAAATATTTTTGTTGTCATTCAGTCTAAAATTTCAACATTCATGTTGATCTCATTGACTGTCCTGATCTTTGATCTACAGCTCCATTTATGAATTTTGAATTCCCCAGCAACAGATTGTTGTGGCTTCAAAAATGATTAAATAAATATAAATGATAATATAAATAAATTGTATTACATATTGTGATATCAATTAAACCATGTTAGCATGAACACAATTGCGTAGTTACCACACTGCTTAGTAGCTATTAAGTAGTAGATTCCCAAACAGCCAACAGTAAAACAATAGGTTTAGGTTGGAATTGTGTAGTAATACGAATAAGAAGTGTTTGTTAACCAGTAGGTCCCAAAACTCTGCTCATCTCTACTCAAATCACAACATCATCACTACTAACTGACCACTCATGTAGTAAATAAAACAAAACGTGTGTTAATGAGTTAACATGAGGTCGTGATGAATAGTAAAATAAAAAAATAATGAACTTGTGGCTATATACTGCCATCTGGTGGTGAGTAGAAACAATTGCATAACAGGAACGATTACAAACCTGACAGAGCTTGAGAGGATCTTTAAAAATATATATATAATTTCACCTTTATTTAACCAGGTAGGCTAGTTGAGAACAAGTTCTGATTTGCAACTGCGACCTGGCCAAGATATATTAAACACAAGACACAAACAACAACAACACAGAGTTACACATGGAATAAACAAACATACAATCAATAATACAGTAGCAAAATCTATATACAGTGTGTGCAAATGAGGTAGGATAAGAGAGGTAAGGCAATAAATAGGCCATGGTGGCGAAGTAATTACAATATAGTAATTAAACACTGGAATGGTAGGATGTGCAGAGGATGAATGTGCAAGTTGAGATACCGGGGTGCAAAGGAGCATGATAGATAAATACATTTATACAGTATGGGGATGAGGTAGATTGGATGGGTTATATTATAGATGGGCTATGTACAGGTGCAGTGATCTGTGAGCTGCTCTGACAGCTGGTGCTTAAAGCTAGTGAGGCAGGTAAGAGTCTCCGGCATCAGTGATTTTTGCAGTTCGTTCCAGTCATTGGCAGCAGAGAACTGGAAGGAGAGGCGGCCAAAGGAAGAATTGGCTTTGGGGGTGACCAGTGAGATATACCTGCTGGAGCGCGTGCTACAGGTGGGTGCTGCTATGGTGAACAGTGAGCTGAGATAATGCAGGGCTTTACCTAGCAGGGTCTTGTAGATGTCCTGGAGCCAGTGGGTTTGGCGACGAGTATGAAGCGAGGGCCAGCCAACGAGATCATACAGGTCGCAGTGGTGGGTAGTATATGGGGCTTTGGTGACAAAACGGATGGCACTGTGATAGACTGCATCCAATTTGCTGAGTAGAGTGTTGGAGGCTATTTTGTAAATAACATCGCTGAAGTCGAGGATCGGTAGGATGGTCAGTTTTACGAGGGTATGTTTGGCAGCATGAGTGAAGGATGATTTGTTGTGAAATAGGAAGCCGATTCTAGATTTAATTTTGGATTGGAGATGTTTGATGTGAGTCTGGAAGGAGAGTTTACAGTCTAACCAGACACCTAGGTATTTGTAGTTGTCCACATATTCTAAGTCAGAACCGTCCAGAGTAGTGATGTTGGACGGGCGGGCAGGTGCGGGCAGCGATCGGTTGAAGAGCATGCATTTAGTTTTACTCGCATTTAAGAGCAGTTGGAGGCCACGGAAGGAGAGTTGTATGGCATTGAAGCTTGCCTGCAGGGTTGTTAACACAGTGTCCAAAGAAGGGCCAGAAGTATACAGAATGGTGATGTCTGCGTAGAGGTGGATCAGAGAATCACCAGCAGCAAGAGCGTAATCATTGATGTATACAGAGAAGAGAGTCGGTCCAAGAATTGAACCCTGTGGCACCCCCATAGAGACCCTCCGATTTGACACACTGAACTCTATCAGAGAAGTAGTTGGTGAACCAGGCGAGGCAATCATTTGAGAAACCAAGGCTGTCGAGTCTGCCGATGAGGATGTGGTGATTGACAAAGTAGCCTACCTATACATAAGCAGAGAACAATGCGAGAAACTCCCCAAATACAGGTGTGCCAAGCTTGTAGCGTCAAGAAGACTCGCGGCTGTAATCGCTGCCAAAGTTCTGAATACTTATTTCAGTTGTTTTTTTTGTTGCAAAAAATGACAACCTGTTTTTGCTTTGTCATTGTGGGGTATTGTGTTTTAGATGAGGAAAAAATACAAATGAATCCATTTTAGAATAAGGCTGTAAACATAACAAAATGTATACACACATTATCTTTATATATATATATATAATTACACACACACACACACACAGTGCAATCTGAAAGTATTCAGACCACTGAATGGTTCATCCTTGGGAGCAATTTCCAAACACCTGAAGGTACCACGTTTATCTGTACAAACAATAGTACGCAAGTATAAACACCATGGGACCACGCAGCCGTCATACTGCTCAGGAAAGAGACGCGTTCTGTCTCCTAGAGATGAACGTACTTTGGTGCGAAAAGTGCAAATCAATCCCAGAACAACAGCAAATGACCTTGTGAAGATGCTGGAGGAAACAGGTACAAAAGTATCTATATCCATAGTCAAACGAGTCCTATATCGACATAACCTGAAAGGCCGCTCAGCAGGAAGATGTATCCAGTGATGCTAGATGTTATACCTGGCCAGACGGTGAATCATGCAATCATTTTTTTTTAAATAAATAATTTTAATGCTTTTGGAGTTTCATATTTTTCGATATTACATTTGTGTTCCGGTCAGACAAGTGTCAAGCTGAGACACTTTAGCTTCCACATAAAAAGAGCGACTGGGAGCCACCAAGCCACTGCCTCATCCATCTTTTATCACAGGGACTCAGTTGTCTTTCTCCATGCCTGTGTTCCTCCCAGCCAGACCGGGATGCTTGTTGTGAATGCAGGGGTAGACCTCACCTGGAGGGAGACACAAACCATCTGTAAGGACCCAGGATTACAATTTCCTGAATGATGTTAGTGAAGTAAATCGAACAGAGGGACGTCAAGACTCACCCAACATCTCCTCCTGTTCCTACTTCTTCTTCTTCTCAAACTTGTGTCTCAGCTCTGCCTGGCGCTTTCCTTTCTTTTGGGCATGGCCCAGATAGATCCGCCTCCCGTTGAACTCCTTCGCGTACATTTCTTCCATTGCCTGAGGGTGTCAGATATAGTGATTGAGACACTAGACTCAGACACTGAGCTCTATTCTACATCTAGAGGGTAATTATAATGTATGGCATCACTCATCCTCTGGGCATCCTTAAAGGGTCTGATAAACATTTTTATCTCATTGAGCATCATGCTGTTGTGAAGTGCACAAAACCATAACCCTTTTGAAGAGCCATTCTCATCACAAACCACCTTGCAGGAGCTCATGTCTCCGATGATGGAGAAGGTGTTGTACAGGGTTATGCTGCAAAATCGACTTATCAAGATTGTTCAGAGAGACGTTACTAACGGTAGGGTCTTGTTGATAGCAAATGATACGCATAGGTTTTCCTTTGTCCACTTCAATGTCTCCAGAGTCCACTCAGCATCTGCTTTCCGGGTGAAAGTTGACATAAGCACATCCCAGGGATCGGTGGGTGCTGAACTTGTGATAGAGGATAGCCTTGTGTGTATTCTGATGATCTCCCACATACAAGGAGCCTCCAGTGTTTTTATAGGCCCCCTGGGATTCATTTCACAAAACAATGTGCAGGAAAAAAAACTCCTGAAAGTTGACAGGCTGATGTCATCTTGATTGACACAGATGAGCTTCCTTGTTTGTTTCAATAAACGGCTAGGTAAATATCTTGCACACAAGCCCAAGAAAGGTTAGAGTATATGGGGAAACAATTCAGATTTTTTTTTTTTTTACTAATATTCAAAATTCCCGGGAACCAGAGAATCACTTGAATGGTATTTTCTACAGCATTCTAAAGCTCCCATTGTTAAATCAGCGATGACATCACACATTCTAGCCTCTAAGCCTTTCAATCATATCAACTGCATAATATCTATTACCCACCAGTTCAACCTCCTGTTTATCTAGCCATTAACCCCTCTAACCTAAATGAGTCCTTCCTTCCATTACAGACACATTCTTTCACCTGTCATTATGTCACCTCTTCCCTCTGCTCCAGCTATGTGGCTCCCATCTCGACTGTCGGAGGCTTGAAAGACTAAGCGTTCAGCTCTGTCTGAAGATCGTAGTCCAATCTTACTCTATCATAGATCTGTATTATTTCATTCTTGTTTGTTTTGCTTTTTCAGGAGCTTTGAGTTTTCTTTTTGTAGTGAAAAGATCTTTAACAAATATCTTGTTTCAGCCCTCCACCCCTTCATCTATTATGTATTTTATCCCTCCTTTTAAGTTTTCTATCTATCCATTATCCTTCTTTATCCCTCCTTTAGTTTTCTATCTATCATTATCCTTCTTTATCCCTCCTTTAGTTTTCTATCTATCCATTATCCTTCTTTATCCCTCCTTTAGTTTTCTATCTATCCATTATCCTTCTTTATCCCTCCTTTAGTTTTCTATCTATCCATTATCCTTCTTTATCCCTCCTTTAGTTTTCTATCTATCCATTATCCTTCTTTATCCCTCCTTTAGTTTTCTATCTATCATTATCCTTCTTTATCCCTCCTTTAGTTTTCTATCTATCCATTATCCTTCTTTATCCCTCCTTTAGTTTTCTATCTATCCATTATCCTTCTTTATCCCTCCTTTAGTTTTCTATCTATCCATTATCCTTCTTTATCCCTCCTTTAGTTTTCTATCTATCATTATCCTTCTTTATCCCTCCTTTAGTTTTCTATCTATCCATTATCCTTCTTTATCCCTCCTTTAGTTTTCTATTTATCATTATCCTTCTTTATCCCTCCTTTAGTTTTCTATCTATCCATTATCCTTCTTTATCCCTCCTTTAGTTTTCTATCTATCATTATCCTTCTTTATCCCTCCTTTAGTTTTCTATCTATCCATTATCCTTCTTTATCCCTCCTTTAGTTTTCTATCTATCCATTATCCTTCTTTATCCCTCCTTTAGTTTTCTATCTATCATTATCCTTCTTTATCCCTCCAGGCATACATTATTTCTTTAATCCATACATCCGTTATTCTTCTCATCATTTTATTCGTAGATTAGGTTTTGACACGCTCAAAAAATAAATTTGCCCAATTACCATTTGTGTTAAAAATAATTAAAAAAGGGGGGAGTGGGGGGGTTATGGATCTAAAATAGTAATTTATTTGTGTCACAGTAGTTCAATGAGCTTGTGTTTCAGTTAGTGTGGAATAATGCATCATTTCTCAGCTGCTTCATTGACTCCAATCGATGACGTGTGTGTGTGTGTGTAGGTCCATCCAGAAGCTGGAGGAGATGAATGTGGGAATGGACAATGTGGGAGAGGGGGGGGTCCAGTCTGTGAGCCAGCAGTGTAACGGGACCCCTGGACCCAACTCTAGTACCCACACCCAAGAGACAGGCCCTCTCAGGGACAAGCCGGGGGGGGTCAGCAGTACCCCTCTTATGGCAGGGTCTCAGGGCATGCCCTCCTTCAACGAGTCCCCTGTCCAGAACACTCAGAGGTGAGAGGTCACGAAGAGGGCCAGACTAGAATCTGTTTTTTCCTAAAATGCTTCCTGTGGTTAAGGAACATACTAGGATCCACCGGGACCCTCAAGGTTTTCCTTGTGGTCACTAGGGGTGGAAAGTTTGGCAACCACTGTTCTAAACAATATACAGACACTATGGTCCCCTTGTTTGGGAGGATTTGAAGTAAGTCCACTGGTACACAATAACATAAACTCTGTGTGTTTTGATTCCCTCGGTGATCAAAGAAACAGGGCCACTCTGCCTACTCTTCAGGATGATTCGGGCGGCTCCCCAATGCGCAACAATTCTCAGAAGGTAGGCTTCCAGTGGACTGAGAGACTAACCCTGAGTGGACCTCCCCTCTGAACCTGGTTCCTCTCTAGGTATCTTCATCGTAGGGAGTTTGTCCACTCACTCCTACTGAGTATAGTCCAGGTTACTGAGAATAACTTTGTGACAATTACTTATAAAGTGCCTTCAGAAAGTATTCACACTCTGACTTTTTTCTACATTTTGTGTTACAGCAGTGAATTTCAAAGACACATTCAACCACAAATACCAGGGAGGTTTTCCAATGCCTTGCTAAGAAGGGTACCTATTGGTAGATAGTTTACCAAACATTGAATATCCCTTTGAGCACGGTGAAGTTATTAATTACACTTTGGATGGTGAGGAAGGAAAACGCTCAAGAATTTCACTGAGGCCAATGGTGACTTTAAATCAGTTTAATGGCTGTGATAGGAGAAACTGAGGAAGGAAGTCTGTACAGAATACAATATCCCAAAATACGCATCCTGTTTGCAACCAGGCACTAAAGTAATACTGCAAGAAATGTGGGAAGCGATTTAACTTTTTTTGTGTTTGTTTGGGGCAAATCCAAAACAGCACATTACTGAGTACCATTCTCCATATTTTCAAGCATAGTGGTGGCTGCATCATGTTATGGGTATGCTTGTAATTGTTAAGGACTGGGGAGTTTTTCAGGAGAAAACATTAACTGAATGGAGTTAAGCACAGGCAAAATCCTAAAGGAAAACCTGGTTCAGCCTGCTTTCCATCAGACACTGGGAGATTAATTCACCTTTCAGCAGGACAATAACCTAAAACACAAGGCCAAATCTACACTGAAGTTGCTTACCAAGAAGACAGTGAATGTTCCTGAGTGGCCGAGTTAGTTTTGACATAAATCTGCTTGAAAATCTATGGCAAGACATGCAGATTTTTGTCTAGCAATGATCAACAACCAATTTGACAGAGGTTGAAGAATTTAGAAAATAATAATGGGCCAATGCTGTACAATCCAGATGTGGAAATCTCTTAGAGATTTACCCTGAAAGACTCAAAGCTGTAATCTCTGTGGACGTTGCTCCTACAAAGTATTGACTCAGGGGTGTGAATACTTATGTAAATTAGATATTTCTGTATGTTCAATAAATTTGCTAAAATTCCCAAAAAAATGGGATATTGTGTGTAGATGGGTGAGAAAATACATGTAATCCTGGCTGTAACACAACAAAATGTGGTATGGATACTTTCTGAAGGCATTGTATAAAAAGGTTTTAAAAATCTAATTGATTCATAATGGATTCATGTGTGTTCAGATGGAGAAGTCCAAGGCCCAGTTTGTGGCAGTGAACAGTCTGGAGGACACGCAGGCGTTGCGCGCTGTGGCCTTTCACCCCACGGGGGCGCTGTACGCCGTGGGCTCCAACTCCAAAACCCTGCGCGTCTGTGCTTACCCAGACTCCCTCAACACAAGGTAACGAACTACCTGTACTCAGACCGGTCCCAAAACTAACAAAGTTCCTACCCCAAATGGCCACAAACCGCTGGTCCTGGAGAACTACAGGGTGTGGCCACAAACCCCTGGTCCTAGAGAACTACAGGGTGTGGCCACAAACCCCTGGTCCTAGAGAACTACAGGGTGTGGCCACAAACCCCTGGTCCTAGAGAACTACAGGGTGTGGCCACAAACCCCTGGTCCTGGAGAACTACAGGGTGTGGCCACAAACCCCTGGTCCTGGAGAACTACAGGGTGTGGCCACAAACCCCTGGTCCTGGAGAACTACAGGGTGTGGCCACAAACCCCTGGTCCTGGAGAACTACAGGGTGTGGCCACAAACCCCTGGTCCTGGAGAACTACAGGGTGTGGCCACAAACCCCTGGTCCTGGAGAACTACAAGGTGTGGCCACAAACCCCTGGTCCTAGAGAACTACAGGGTGTGCAGGTGTTTGGTCCAGCCTAGTGTTGACATGCCTGATTCACAGATTAGGTGTATTAGTGCTGGGCTAGAACAAATGCCTGCTACTTACTGTTTCTCTCAAAGACCAACAAGTGTTTGGAAAGAACCAGGTTTTATGCAAAACAGATGAAGCTTTCTGAAGCCCATTGGCTGTTTAATTGTTGTATGTTTTCTCCCCTTGATTTGTCTCCCTCTAGTGGGTCAGGCCCAGTCAAGCAGCCGGTGGTGCGCTTCAGAAGGAACAAGCATCACAAGGGTTCCATCTACTGTGTGGCCTGGAGTCACTGTGGACAACTGCTGGCCACAGGCTCCAATGATAAATATGTCAAAGTGCTGCCCTTCAACGCAGAAACCTGCAATGCCACAGGTATGTGTGTGTGTGTTATTTTTCATGTGTCTGCATTTGTCATCTTTAAAAAAAAAATGTTTATTAACCTCCTATTTAACTAGGCAAGTCAGTTATGAACAAATTCTTATTTTCAATGACGGCCTAGGAACAGTGGGTTAACTGCCTTGTTCAGGGGCAGAACGACCGATTTTTCCCTTGTCAGCTCGGTGATTCAATCTTGCAACCTTTGGATTAACAAGTCCAACGCTCTAACAACTAGGCTACACTGCCTGCCGTTTTTGACTGAGGGTGTGTGTGTGTGTGCAGGGCCAGACCTGGAGTTCAGTATGCATGACGGCACCATCAGAGACCTGGCGTTCATGGAGGGTCCTGAGAGTGGAGGATCCATCCTGATCAGCGCCGGAGCCGGAGACTGTAACATCTACACCACTGACTGTCAGAGAGGACAGGGGCTGCACGCTCTCAGTGGGCATACAGGTGTGTGTATGTACAAACACACACACACACACACACACAGTCCACTTGAACAAGCACTTAACTATTAACACTTAACCAGAGAGATTATAATGTAATAATAATAATATCAGACTAATCAAATTCCAAATGCTTCATTTAGACAGTATCCAATTTGTATTTATTTGACTTAACCTTTAGTTAACCAGGAAGGGCTCATTGAGATTAAAATGTCTTTTTCAAGAGCGCCCTGGCCAAGATAGGCAGCACCAAGTCATTACAAACAAATTACAGACAGACAACATGAAAAACTACAAGTAATCTAGTAAAAAACATTTGAATTCACAAGAGTATAAAACAGCAAATTAAAAGCATTGACAGGTCAGGGAATCAGCCTCAAAATCCTTCATCAGTGATTTAAAAACACCAATCAGGACAAGTTCTTCCAGTTTAAAAGTATTTTGTAAGGCGTTCCAAGACGATGGCGCAGAGGACGAAAAAGCCCTTTTACCAGATTCAGTTGGGACATTTGGAACAGTTAGGAGGATATAAAGTCCAGCGAACGAAGAAAGTACCCACCACATTTCTGAACAATACAAATGCACAAATAAAAAGGTAATAAACCCAAAATGGCTTTGTAAATAAAAGTATACCAGTGACTGAGCCTGACGAGGATAAGCTTCAATTGACACAAGGTATGTTGAACAGTATAAAAAGCAGTTTGCATGTTCTGGAAAGCTTTTGTAAGAGACGAGGCACAACAGTAAATAACAGTATCATCAGCATAAATGTGAAGTTGTGCATTTTGGACATTTTGTCTAAATCATTTATATAAATAGTGAATAAGAGAGGACAAAGTACAGAGCCTTGGGGCACACCATTACAGACAGACAATTTAACAGACCATCAAATTGAGTACACTGAGTTCTATCCGACAGATAGTTAGCAAACCATGCAACTGCATGCTCCGAAAGACCTCCACTCGACAATCTCTGCCTTAGTATAGCATGATCAACTGTATCAAACGCCTTAGAGAGATCAATAAAAAGTGAGACACAGTGCTGTTTTTTGTCAAGGGCTTCAGTGATATTTAAAACCTTCATGGCTGCTGTAATTGTGCTATGCTTCTTCCTGAAGCCCGATTGGTACATTGATAAAATAGAGTTACTAAATAAAAACTATTTTAGCTGTTCACTTACAAGGGTTTCAAGTATTTTCACCAGGGGTGAGCGCTTTGAGATTGGCCTATAATTATTTAAGAGTTTGATCTCCCCCTTTTTAAAAGTCGTAGGACAAATGCTGATTTCCAGATTTTCAGAATTTCATTTACATTCCAGGGTTAGATTGAACAGAGATGTAAGTGGTTCAGCTATGAAATCAGCTGCCAGATTTAAAAAGCAGGGATCCAAAAGATCAGGACCTGCAGGCTTTCTCTGATCTAAGGATTTTCAGGGATTTATGTACCACCTGCACTGAGAATGGCAAAAAGCTAAAAGTTTGACCAGCTCTCACTGGTTCATCCACACGGGGTTGTACAGAGACAGAGGACACTGAATCAAACAGCCTACCAGATGATACAAAGTGCTCATTGAAACAATTCAGCATTTCAGTTTTGTCATATATAGCAACAGAGTCCTTCAAAACACATGACGGTAATTCATTAACAATATGACGTTTATACTGTATCCATGTGTCCTTCTCCCAGGCCACATCCTGTCTCTGTACACGTGGGGTGGCTGGATGATCGCCACGGGCTCCCAGGATAAGACTGTCCGCTTCTGGGACCTGAGAGTCCCCAGCTGTGTGAGGGTGGTGGGGACAGCCCTGCATGGCTCTGGTAGGCATTCTGCTAGTCCCTGTCAATATGACTGGCACACCAGGCAACTGGTCCGACTGGATAAGAGTTGGAGATGACATGGTGATAAGCATCCGTTTTAAAACTCTGTTTCTGCCCAGTCTTCTTCATCTACCTGGGCAAGACTGAGCCGAAGGCTGGAAAATATGTCTGTGTAATGATACAGTTTACCCACAAGGGGGCACTGATAGTATTGTCAGTGGACTAACATTCACCTTAGCCTTAAATGTTACAAATGGGTTGAGTTCAATAGGGTGAAGATGTTGAGCTTATAACAGAACTTGTCCAATAAGAACATACATTTGTGTTTCCTGTTGCAAAGTGTTTTTCTACGTCGTGCCCTAATGGACAGACCCTTGTTGTTTGTTCTCAGGCAGTGCAGTGGCCTCTGTAGCTGTTGACCCCAGCGCTCGTCTCTTGGCAACGGGACAAGAGGACTGCAGCTGCATGCTCTATGACATCAGAGGAGGCCGGATGGTGCAGACGTACCGCCCACACACCAGCGACCTGCGCTCTGTCCGTTTCTCTCCCGGGGCACACTATCTGCTCACGGGTTCCTACGACAACAAAGTCATCATCACTGACCTGCAAGGTACCGCCTGGTCCGCGCGCATACACAAACCCAACAAGGTGCCGCCTGGTCCGCGCGCACACACAAACCCAACAAGGTACCGCCTGGTCCGCTCACACAAACTCAACAAGGTACCGCCTGGTCCGCTCACGCGCACACAAACCCACCAAGGTACCCTCTGGTCCGCTCGCGCACACACACAAACCCAACAAGGTACCGCCTGGTCCGCGAGCACACACAAACCCAACAAGGTACCGCCTGGTCCGCGCGCACACACAAACCCAACAAGGTACCGCCTGGTCCGCTCGCGCACACACAAACCCAACAAGGTACCGCCTGGTCCGCTCGCGCACACACAAACCCAACAAGGTACTGCCTGGTCCGCTCGCGCACACACAAACCCAACAAGGTAACGCCTGGTCCGCACTCACACACAAACCCAACAAGGTACCGCCTGGTCCGCTCGCTCACACACACCCAACAAGGTCGGCAGCGAGGGCGGCAGCGTAGCCTAGTGGTTAGAGCGTTGGACTAGTAACCGGAAGGTTGCGAGTTCAAACCCCCGAGCTGACAAGGTACAAATCTGTCGTTCTGCCCCTGAACAGGCAGTTAACCCATTGTTCCCAGGCCGTCATTGAAAATAAGAATATGTTCTTAACTGACTTGCCTGGTTAAATAAAGGTAAAATAAAAATAAAATAAAAAGGTACCGCCTGGTCCGCACTCACACACAAACCCAACAAGGTACCGCCTGGTCCGCTCGCTCACACACACCCAACAAGGTACCGCCTGATCCGCGAACACACAAGTGCTTTATATACTGTGTAACACAACTACTTTCTCTATTGTGAAGACCTTTGTTTGATTTACTTGTAGTTTTTTTTTTTTGTCTTGACTGCTTTGCTCATGTAGTCAGATGTTGACATCATCATCATCCTGACTGCCCCCCCCCCCCGGTCTCTACATGGCTCTGAAGTGTGCACTGAAGTGTGTGCACTTTCCCACTCATTCTCATGGATTTGACAAGGGTGCAAACTCCCCAGGTGAAAGCTTTCAAATAGATGACGGGGCATGTGTTCGTGCACACTTCAGGAGATGAGTGAAGAATGGTGATGTAGCCCTACAGTTAGTGTGGAGGCCACGTGCCTCATGGTGATGTAGCCCTACAGTTAGTGTGGAGGCCACGTGCCTCATGGTGTGTGTGTGTGTGTGTTAATGAATCACCAGGTGACCTGACGAAGCAGCTTCCTCTGACGGTGGCGGCGGAGCACGGTGACAAGGTCATCCAATGTAGGTGGCACACGCACGACCTCTCCTTCCTGTCCTCCTCTGCAGACAGGACAGTCAAACTCTGGGCTCAGTGTCCATGACACTGCTGGCTGGCACTGGGAACACTGGAAACCACAGCTCTTAAATCTGGTGTTACTGGGAACACTAGCCACCACAACGAGCACAACACACAGTCCACATCCGTGGACATACCTGCCCCTTTACCCCTCCGCAAGGCTCTTAGAGGTGTGTGCTACATGTATAGTAATGCTGTGTCATTTATTCTTTAGCATCTGTGCCTCTTGCTAACAGTAGAGCTATACAAAACCACCTTCATTTGACTGTAATGATACGGCGACACCTCTATAGTCCTGTTGAAAATAATATACTCATCAAATGCATCATAGTCTACACTACGCTTAAAGCACACCACAGTCCCCCCTGTTGTTTTCATATCGTCCAGTTTTTAGTTAGCTGTTCTGACGGATGCAGAATGCCTTATTTAGTCCATTCAAACCACATTATGTGAATCATATGGTGCCTTGGGTAAAAGCTTTTTGAATTTTGAATGTGCGGTGTACATTTTCAGCTTCAAGATGGATGCAAGAAAGGAGGCCTTTCATTTCTAGAGCTTTATCTTGACATGTTCTTATTTAATAACAGCTTGTAAATGTTTTAGGATTAAAATCATCTTGACATAAATTGTTGTTGGTAGTACTTATGCCACTTATCAAAGATCTCAAACTTGGAAATACATGGCGTTCTTGAAGTATAAGATAATTGTATCATATGTTGTTGGAGGATTGTGTTTGGAATTTCATCTGCGTGTGGATTTTTGTAAATGAATTGTATAAATATTTAATGGGGGTATCTTTTATGTAATATTGTAACAATTATTGTTAATGACATTTTAATGAACAGTATTTCAGTTGAGCTGCAGCTTGCTTGGATGGTAAATGATAAAGAGGGACCTTTTTATGGTTGTTTTTTGGACAGCAATTATGACTGATGGAAAAAGCACTTGCCCATCTGTGAATGGGAATATATGGAGCGATGTTAGTGCTATCGGAAATTAAATACCGATACATTGTTTTTGGTGGCACTTAATATCATCACGCCATGGGAATATATGGAGCGATGTTAGTGCTATCGGAAATTAAATACCGATACATTGTTTTTGGTGGCACTAATATCATCACGCCATGGGGATAGGCAGGGGGTTTTAACTGTACTGTTAAATGTGAAGCCTAAAGCTAAAAGGTTTTTATAAACACACACATAGGAATACATACTAGAGGAGATGAACTTTGTCATGTAGCGTATTAAATCAACACTGCACATTTGGAGCACTTAGCTGTGTCAAAAGTAGGACGGTGTGTCAGTTTCAATGCACAAGTAGTTCAAGGGTATAATAGTTAGTTTTTTTTTGGTGTACTTAAGATCAATTAAATGCAACTACGACATCAAATTTTCTCTCTTGCATTGATTGCAGTTCAGTTAGTTGGTCACTTGACATGTACACTGCCTTCAGAGAGTATTCACACCCCTTGAATATGTTTTTTTTTTACACATTTTGTTGTTACAGCCTGAATTTTAAATGGATTACATGTCGTTTCCCCCCCCCCCCATTGGCCTACACACACCCCCATAATGGCAAAGTGAAATGAATTAAAAAGTTGACATTTCTTGAGTCAATAAGTATTCAACCCCCTTTTTGTTATGGCCTAAATAAGTTCAGGAGTAAAACATTTGCTTAGCAAGTCATATAATAAGTTGCATGGACTCACTCTGTGTGCAGTAATAGTGTTTTAACATGAGGTAGTCGTTTAAAAAATCATCTCTGTACCCCACACATATAATTAATTACCTGTAAGGTCCCTCAGTCGAGCAGTGAGTTTCAACCACAAAGACCAGGGAGGTTTTTCCAATGCCTTGCTAAAGGACACCTATGGGTAGATGGGGAAATATTTTTTTAAAGCAGACATTGAATATCCCTTTGAGCATGGTGAAGTTATTCATTACACTTTGGATAGTGTATTAATATACATCGGCACTACCACGATACAGGTGTCCTACCTAACTCAGTTGCCGGAGAGGAAGGAAACCGCTCAAGAATTTCACCTTGAGGCCAATGGTAACTTTAAAACAGTCACTGAGTTTCATGACTGTGATAGAAAACTGAGGATGGATCAACAACATTGTAGTTACTCCACAATACTAACCTATTTGACAGAGTGAAAAGAAGGAAGTCTGTACAGAATTAAAATATATATATATATATATATATATATTTTTGCAATAAGGCACTAAAGTAAAACTGCAAAACAATCATTCCGAACCTGGATTAGGCTACATTGGGATATGATATGCTGCTTTGTGTGTAGGAATATGCCTGTAATCACTGCCAAAGGTGATTCTAACACGTATTGAATCGGGGTTGAATACTTATCTAATCAATATATATATATATTCGTGTTTTTTATTTTATTTTATTTTTACAAATGTTAGAATTTTTATTACACTTTGACAGAGTATTTTGTGTAGGTCATTGACAAAAAATTACAAATCCATTTTAATCTCACTTTGTAAAAATATGTTGAAAAAAGTCCAGGGTTGTGAATACTTTCTGAATGCAGTATGCAACGATTACATTTGTTTTATTTCTTTAAAAATATATATTTTTTTCCCCCTTTTTTAATATTACATAGTATTTTGTGTAGATTATTGAGGGGGGTGGGGAAAAGACAAATCCATTTTAATCCTTTTGTATGTAAACACAAAATGTGAAGAAATCCAAGGGGTCTGAATACTTTTGTATGTAAACACAAAATGTGAAGAAATCCAAGGGGTCTGAATACTTTTGCATGTAAACACAAAATGTGAAGAAATCCAAGGGGTCTGAATACTTTTGCAAGGCACTGTATTTGTTAAAACAGCTTTCCATACCCCTCAATAATAGAGCTGTTAACAAGATAACCAAGCAAGACACAATTACTAACACCATTTTGTGATGCATTTGTGGCTCATTTGGATTGTCAAATCTAGACCATCTCAGGGGCAGTTGTCACAGTCTGTATAAAACCTGGATCGATGGCTTGACGCCAGGTAAAAATGTGCGATGAGGAGGAAGTTGGTCCCTAAATTCCTGGACGGAAGTAATGTTTCAACCATCAGGAGGAGTTTATTAATCTCCCATGTCAGAATTCAAAAGCAGCCACCAGTAGTATCAATAGAGATTGAATGGGAGTGGTTTTACGAGTCCATTTTGCACGTTCCAAAAATCGTATTGTGGTGAGCACAATCATATATTCAAGATGTGACATGTAAAGCATGATCGATTCAATATGAATTTACTTCTAACGCCTTTATCTATACGTGTTGTTCATTGATTGAAGGCTATTTGAGAAGAAACACAGGAAGAACGATAGATATACCGTTGTTTAGAAATAATAGAATGCTCGATCGATAGCGTGAACATGAAAGACAAAATGGTTCTTAGATGCGATTAGCCCAAGAGATGGTACATCACACTTCATCGTCGGCTACTGCTGTTGGTCTTGGTTCTTCCAGGAAAAGCATGTTGTCAATATTGTGTTGAATAGTAGAGATTGACAAAAAGCCATGTAATACAGCAATGGGCTAATCGTACAGGTATCAACACACATCAACTGTCATGTTCAGTGATTGATGCAAAGGATGATATACCTAGAACCAAATTTGTGACCCACACACACACACACACCATTTTATTTGTTTATTCATTCTTGTTGTTGGACATCAAATTCTGTAAAATCACCAGGATTTAGGAAATCTTTTCCCAAGTATCCCCACGCATAAATAAAGAGGCATGTCATATCCCAACGTAGCCTAATCAAGGTTTGGAATGATTCTGTTTTTGTCAAATACTATACCTGTTTGTTTGATTCTTGCGGCCAATTTTCAGTGTGCAAATGATTTATAACTGTGTTCCGGCCCCCGTCCATCCACTCAAGGAAACATCAACCCTGAGAGTTATTGGTGTGTTTTCAAAAAACGTGCAAAGTCTCTCTTCTTTGCAGTAAAGGTTGGTACACATAAGAGCCCCGACACCAGTAGAAATCCACTTTTTGGAGCTGAAAGATGATGACCAGGAGGTTACCCATGATGTTGCACAATGATTTAAGTCAATAAATCTTTGTGTTAGTCAAAGTATGATATATTTTGGGGGCGTGACAAATCCAAACTGCCCACTTGCGTATCTTTTCCTATGATATGACATACAAATTATTTTGAGCCTACATTTAGTTTCAGGGCTGGGTTTTATTTGACTGTTACCACTCACCAGCATGGCATTGTTCATTCATTTATTAACAGCTGCAAATGTCTTCCTCTTTGTGACTAAGATGAGCCAAACAGCTGTGTGTACTTGGCTATCTGAGCCATGGGAGCGAATTAAAATAGCACATTTTTGTTTTTACACCATTTTGTTTTCTCCAGAAAATGATCATAATCCATTGGATCATATTTTTCACTTATTTTTGGGCAAGTCTGTATTTAAACAAATATATGGCAATTTTATAAATGGAATACAGCAGTGGAGGCTCCTCAGAGGAGGAAGGTGAGGACCATCCTCCTCAACAGTGAATTTCATAAAATAAAAAAAACTGTAAAACTATACTAAATATATTCACATCAACAAATCATTTATTAAAACACACCATCTTGTAATGAAGATCATCAGTAGCCTCAACAGCACTCTGTAGGGTAGCACCATGGTATAGCCGGAGGACAGCTAGCTTCCTTCCTCCTCTTGGTACATTGACTTCAATACAAAACCTTGGAGGCTCATGGTTCTCACCCCCTTCCATAGACTTACAGTGATTATGAAGACGGACATCAACCTATCAGAGCTCTCGCAGCATGAACTGGCATGTTGTCCACCCAATCAAAGGATCAGAGAATGAATCTTGTACTGAAAGGATAAGCTACAGCTAGCTAGCACTGCAGTGCATAAGATGCAGTGAGTAGTTGACTCAGACAAAAATTCAACAAATTAATTTCTTTAAAAATTAAGGAGAAGCAAGAGCGAGAGTAATTTTTTGAGTTTCACTTAGCTGGCAAATGCATTTGGCAAGTTTAGTTACTCAAAAACCCATCTCAAACAGAGGGATTCTATGTTAGCTAACTGGCTATCCACTGGAACTCTTCCGTGTCATGGTAAGCTTTTAGTTTTATTAATTTATTGCTTCCAGGGCCCACCTGGCTAACTGCTTACTGACTATACACTAACGTTACTGCATGATTATAGCGGGTTTAATAACGCATTAGTTCTATTAGCTGTATTGACTAGGGTGTTACATTAGCTAATATGGATTAGCTAAAGTAACGTGTGTAGGCTGTGTGTAGCGGTTATGACATGATTTGGCTTCGTTTTTTTTGCCTGGTCACATAGGGCTGATGTGTTAGTTGAAGTCCACAAACGAAGGGAAAATGTGAGTACATAGGGGCCTGGAATGAATACAACATGGCTGCTATGGAAGTGAACTGTGTTTATGCAGTTAGTGTATTCATTCCGCCGATTCTGTTGAAAAGCATTTCTTAAACGGAACGAAAACGGATAAAAATACCTGAATTTGTCCAATAGAACCTCTCATTTGCAACTGTTGGACTAATGATTACACCCTAGATAAGCTAGACGCAGGCAAGAGTGTGCACGGCGGTATTGAATGTGTCACTGTCTGTCCATGTGTCACTACCTGTCATCTCAAATCTTTCTCTCGACCTGTGTGCACCTAATGTTGTAGCAACGTCATAATGGGTATAGGGAAAATTTGAGTATCATGTAGTAGCCTAAACCTATCGATGTTACATTGAACTGGGTGAACGGAATATGAATGACAGTCATCCAACACGCTGTAAAGAAATAAGGTCACGCTCACGAGAAAGGTATATTGTCCTCATCATAAACGGCACTGACCGCCACTGGTATACAATGGTATACAATGTCTTCAGCAAGTGTTCATAACCTTTGACTTATTCCACATTTTGTTGTGTTACAGCCTGAATTCAAAATAGATTAAATATGTTTGTTTTTTCCCCCAAAACATTTACACACAATAACCCCCATAATGACAAAGTGAAAACATTGTGGAAATGTTGCTAATTTATTGAAAATGAAATATAGATATGACAACCCTGAGTCAATACTTTGTCGAAGCACCTTTGGCAGCAATTACAACGGAGTCTTTCAGGGCAAATCTCTAAGAGCTTTTCCACACCGGGATTCTGTAAACGTTTACCTATTACGCTTTTTTTTCAAAATTCTTCAACCTGTCAAACTCATTGTTGATCATTGCTAGACAACCATTTTCAGGTCTTGCCATAGATTCTCAAACAGATTTATGTCAGAACTGTAACTCAGCCACTCTCACGGTCTCCATGGTAAGCAACTCCAGTGTAGATGTGGTCTTGGTGTTTTAGATTATTTTCCTGCTTAAAGGTGAATTCATCTCCCAGTGTCTGGTGGAAAGCAGACTGAACCAAGATTTTCTGTAGGATTTTGCCTGTGCTTAACACTTTGTATTCAGGACAAAAAAGTTGATTGGTTTGCCAATTTTTTTTGTAGTATTACTTTAGTGTCTTGTTGCAAACAGGCTGCATGTTTTGGAATATAAAAATGATGTGCTTCCTTTTCACTCTGTCAATTATTATTGTGGAGTAACTACAAATGTTTTGATCCATCCTCAGTTTTCTCCTATCACAGCCATTAAACCCTGTAACTGTTTTAAAGTCACCATTGGCATCATGGTGAAATCTCTGAGCAGTTTCCTTCCTCTCTGGCAAATGAGTTAGGAAGGACTCCTGTATCTTTCTACTGACTGGGTATATTGATACACCATCCAAAGTGTAATTAATAACTTCATGTTCAAAGGGATATTCAATGTCTGGTATAAAAAATAAAAAACAATCTACCAATACATGCCCTTCTTTGTGAGGCATTGGAAAACCTCCCTGATCTTTGTGGTTGAATCGGTGTTTGAAATTCACTGCTCGACTGAGGGACCTTACATATAATTGTATGTGTTGGGTACAGAGATGAGGTAGTCATTCAAAAATATTAGGAAACGTTTTACTCCTGAATGTATTTAGGCATTTCCATGACAAAGGGGTTGAATACTTGACTCAAGAAGAAAAATATTTTTAAAAATCCACTTTGACATTATGGGGTATTGCGTGTAGGCCAGTGACAAGAGAAATCAAAATGTTATCCATTTTAAATTATGTCTGTAACACAACTAAATTTGGAAGAAGTCAAGAGGTGTGAATAGTTTCTGAAGGCAATAAGTGTTCAGCCCGTCTTTAGGTAAGCCTGAATTAGTTCAGGAGTTAAAAATAAAACAATCCTAATGAGTCAATGTAAATAATAGGGATTGATGTTTGAATAACCTCTCCTCTGTCCCCCATAAATACAACATCTAAGGTCCCTCAGTTAAGTATTGAATTTGAACCAGATTCAACTACAAAGACCAGGGAGCTTTTCAAAAGCCTCATAAAGAAGGGCAGTGATTGGTAGATGGCATAACAATAACAAATCAGACATTGAATAAGCATGGTCTCTTTAAGCATGGTCAAGTTAATAATTATGTTGTGGATTATGTATTAAACCACCCAGAAACATGAAAGATAATCATCCTGAACTGAGCTGCAGGAGAGGAAGGAAACTGCTTGGTGATTTAAAAAAACAAACAGCTATAGAGTTCAATGGCTGTCAAGAGACAACTGAGGATGGATCCAAGTCATTGTAGTGACTTCACAATAATGACCTAAATGACAGAGTGAAAAGAACACAAATATCCAGAATAAAAAGATTCCAAAAACATGCATCTTGTCTTGTATGCAACAAGTGTAGCGGACGTCTTAAATGACCAATAATGAGGACAGAATCATTCACCAATCAGGATATTAACTTTATAGAAAAATGTGTTATTGATAAAGCCATCAGTCACTGGCTTTATCAATAAATGCATCGAGGACATCGTCCCCACAGTGACTCTACTCACGCACATACACCAACCAGAAGCCCTGGATTACAGGCAACATTTGCACTGAGCTAAAGGGTAGCGCTGCCGCATTCAAGGAGCGGGACTCTTAATACCCTGACTAGACCACTCGCGCCGCGTGCGTTGCAAAATAAATTTAGGAATCTGTGTTAATCAATTATTACACCCACACTGCTCACGCACGTCAACGAGCGTCTGCGATGCCAAGGGCTAAAATAGAAGTAATTCCTATTTCTGATGCAGATCGCGCTACAAGTCCTGCCTCTCCCATCTCCTCATTTATAGAAGCAGGTACCCATGTGCCATCTCCTCATTGGTTTATAGAAGCAGGTACCCATGTGCCATCTCCTCAATTGGTTATACACACGTGGATGATTGAAAAACAAACTTTGTTGCCGCTTGTTGTGGTAAAACTATGAAAGTTTAGATGCCAATCACCATATAAGTTCAAAGATGAAATAGCCTGGGAGGAGGAGAGGTGACTAGAAACGATTTGGTTGACCGTTTTATGTGTGGATTAATTGTCAGAGTAGAGGGGACCTTGTGCATTTCAGGGAAAATAACAATCCCAGGACAAATTAGCTAGCAACAGCAAGCTAGCTATATATGACAAATTAGCTAGAAAGTGCAAGCTAGCTAGCTAAATTGCCATACATGTTTACTGCTTATTGACTGGTCCCCAAATTAATGTAATTGGTTCAGAGTTTGTTTTGATATTTTAACCTGCGTGTCCTGATCGCATTTGGTGTTGGGGGACAAAATAAATGTATGCACAATGGCGCACGCTCACAGCCGGTTTGGGTTCCGTGTAACCCGGAAGCTTATAAGAAATCCCGCTATGCCCTCCGACGAACAATCAAACAGGCAAAGCATCAATACGGGACTAGTGACAGTGACACGAGCCTACCAGACAAACTACTTCTATGCTCGCTTTGAGGCAAACACTGAAACAAGCATGAGAGCATCAGCTGTTCCGGACGACTGTGTGATCACGCACTCAACAGTCAATGTGAGTAAGACCTTTAAAAAAGGTCAACATTCACAAGGCCGCAGGGCCAGACAGATTACCAGAACATGTACTCCGAGCATGTGCTGACCAACTGGCAAGTGTCTTCACTGACAATTTCAACCTCTCCCTGTCTGTAATACCAACATGTTTCAAGCAGACCACCATAGTCCCTGTGCCCAAGAACACTAAGATAACCTGCCTAAATGACTACCGATCGGTAGCACTCACATCTCTAGCCATGAAATGCTTTGAAAGGCTGATCATGGCTCACATCAACACCATTATCCCAGAAACCCTAGGCCCACTCCAATTTGCATAACGCGTCAACAGATGTACAGATGATGCAATCTCTATTGCACTCCACACTGCCCTTACACACCTGGACAAAAGGAACACAAATGAGAATGCTATTCATTGACTACAGATCAACACCATAATGCCATCAAAGCTCATCACTAAGCTAAGGACCCTGGGACTAAACACCTCCCTCTGCAACTGGATCCTGGACGTCCTAACGGGCCGCCCCCCAGGTGGTAAGGGTAGGTCACAACATATCCGCCACGCTGATCCTCAACATGGGGGCCCCTCAGGGGTGTGTGCTCAGTCCCCTCCTGTACTCCCTGTTCACTCATGTCTGCACGTCCAGGCACGACTCCCAACACCATCAATAAGTTTGCTGACGACAACAGTGGTAGGCCTGACAATGAGACAGCCTATAGGGAGGGAGGTCAGAGACCTGACCGTGTGATGCAAGGACAACAACCTCACCCTCAACGTGATCAGCCACGCTAGTTAGACTGTTCTCTCTGCTACCGCACGGCAAGTGGTACCGGCGTGCCAAGTCGAGGTCCAAAAGGCTTCTTAACAGCTTCTACCCCAAGCTATAAGACTCTTGAACAGCTACCCAGACTATTTGCATTGTTGATATTTTTATTTTTTTACTTAACTGCATTGTTGGTTAAGCGCTTGTAAGTAAGCATTTCACTGTAAGGTGAAATTGTATTTGGTGCCTGTGACAATTAAAATTAGACTTGATTTATTGAAAAAGTATTGAAAACAGGGAATAATTTTTACCCCTAGATTTTGTTTTAACAAAATCTGTTTCTCTGAGCAATTGTATTGGTAAAAAAAAAAAAAAAAGAGTACAATTTTTTTTAGCATGTAATATTCGTTCAGTATTTGTATGTTTTTGCTCATCTTTATCAAGGGTGACAATCATTTCAGACATGCCTGTATATCCACACTGCTTCATTGATTGATATATCCAGTTTCATTAAATAAATACTTTGAAAGTTTCTTAATTTCACAGATTTGTAGGTTTATTATGCAACGGAATTAGATGAATCTTACAAAATATGATTTTAACAAACGATCATGATACATCAATGACTCCTTACACAGGCACTTCAGTTAAATGTAGGTCATAGCTGCTGAATTGCTTATTTTGTAAAGTGAGTTACACTAATTGAAGTGAGCCCTAAAAATGGAATGATGAAAATTGACACAGGACATAGTGTGGATTGTGGACACTGCAACAGCTGATTCAGAGTAACTTGTTGCTATGCATATAAGCACCTCAAATCATCCGACCTACTCATTTCATTTTTATTTTTTTATTTTACCTTTTATGTAACTAGGCAAGTCAGTTAAGAACATATTCCTATTTTTAATGACGGCCTTGGAACAGTGGGTTAACTGCCTGTTCAGGGGCAGAACGACAGATTTGTACCTTGTCAGCTCGGGGATTCGAACTTGCAACCTTTCGGTTACTAGTCCAACGCTCTAACCACTAGGCTACCCTGCCGCCCCTATGGCCTTCATCCCAACAGACATTATCCACAGTATGACAATGTCAACATGCCGTTTTGAAAAGAGCACAAATTCCGTGCAGGGGGGGGTTAAATTCGTAAATCAAAGCTTTGGGAGTGTTAAGAGATTACTTAATGCATGTTAAACGGAGTTATCACAGAGAAAATCAAATCTATACTTCTCTCAACTGGATGGGTTCAGACAAATCTGAGACTGACCAAGATTCAAAACCGTTTTAGAACAGGATTTGGGTCAGATTTTCCTCAGGTCACACTGCCAGACTGATGGATTCCAGTTAATACGTTTAAATGAGTTTACCTTTTATCAGATGGTCGGTCTGCTAAAAGGGTAGACTCAGCAATATGAAATGATCATGCAGAACAGGATGACAACCAACTATTAGCTTGAGGCACGCCACACTTTTTAATGATTTCATATTGCTGAGTGTACCTTTTAATACTTAAAAAGGTGCACCTGCAGACTCCACATGGATTCAACATCATTGGATTGGTGAAAGCACTGGCTGAAGGGAAAATAAATCGGGACACAGCCAATGAAAAGAAAGTGCTCCCTGAAATATCCTTCAAGAGAGACTGCTTCCCTTAAACCTCTTGGGCTTGAAGACCAGAATCCTGGGCGGCATTCTGAAACCACCTCTTCTCCACCACCTCCTTGCCCAGTTCCCAAAGTCGGCAAAGATGGCGGATGCCCGTCTTGGTGGTGATCATGAGGTAATCTTTGTTCTCCGGGTGCTGCACCACAGTGTGGCGGGCAACAACCAGGGACTGGCAGAAGCGACAGAGCACCAGCAGGTAGAGTGCGTCCCTCTCGGCTTCGTTGAGGGGAATAACACTCTCCCAGCCGGCTAGCACGTCTCTTGCCACATCCAGAGATGTGGGGTTCTCGATCATCATGTACATGATGGTGATGGCCAGCTCGAACACGTAGTAGCCGCTGCTCATGTCCCCAAAGTCCAGGATGCCAGAGATTTTGTAGGCGGTTGAATCGTCTGGTTGCACCAAGATGTTGTGGTCATTGAAGTCACCATGGTTGATGCCTACATAGAGACAAATGCATGTTTACTTGACATATCAAATATGCGCAGACGTTTGCTCAAATAGTAATTCAAATCGTTCAAATGTTTTGAGCGTTTGCGTGAGTCTACCTAGAGTACCAAATGGGCGTGGTTTGTACTTTTCGTGGCCAATTTCATTGGTTCCATTGCACTGAGTAAACTCAATAATGCCCAGTGAAAGTTTGAAAGAAAACCAATACTATTTGACCCCAGGTTTGATTTCACCGCTCAGTTATAAACCATTACATTCTCCACCTGCATTCAGTACCTGACCTGTCAATCATTACAACAGACTGGTTACTTTGTTAAAATGAAGGTCATATTTATTGTGGCATGCAATGGAAAACAAAACCTGTGCCTCTTGATGAACTCGTCCACGCTGTTCAAGTCTGTTTTCTTCCATTTGAACCAGGTCTATCAAAAGAGAGAGCTCTGACAGAACAGCTGGTGAAGGGAGAGACTCACACTTGCGGAAGGAGCCGAGTTTGGGCTGAACACAAGTCTTGTACAGTTGGATGACTGACTTGACCACCTGCTGTACAGGATCCCCGTCCATTAGATGGAGGTACGGCTCCAGCAGAGGGATGTTGGACAGACTCCAGATGAACTTCTCCCTCTGTAGTACATGGAGTTGAGGATGCTCCATCTATGAAAACAGACTCATCAACCGGGAACTGTTTTTTTTTAAACATGCCGTTGTACAGCTATGAGCAATTATGTATTATGTTTTTTAATTAACACTGAAATATTTGTTTGCCAATCAATCGTTATATATATATAATATATAAACCAAAAGTCCTTGAAATCATCTGATAGAGCATGCAGGGAAATGGGGGTAAAATCATGACAGTATTTTGTTAGGTCGACATTTAGAGGTGCGTTCAAAGCTCACATTCAAAGACAAACAATCCAGCATATAAACAAGTATTGTAATACGGCCTTCAGTATTACTCTATGTCCAATGCATATTTCAATCCATTGTGACAATTTCAAATTGACAGAACCCATTTTCTTGCTCTCTATGTACGAGAAATGTATTCACTCACACAGAATAAGCATCAACCTCCTAGAATAATATGTATTGTGATGGTTTTTCAACAGCTTCCAAAAACACTGCTAATTTTGTTTGCCCTGAGAACAAACCTAACAATTTTTTTTTTAAAGATGACACTTTACTGGCTTCATTCTTTACTTGAAATGCGAATATGACACGTGCTTCTACACCTGCATTGCTTGCTGTTTGGGGTTTTAGGCTGGGTTTCTGTACAGCACTTTGAGATAATCAGCTGATGTACGAAGGGCTATATAAATACACTTGATTTGACACTGAGACACTCATAAAAATTGTGTTTTGAAATGGTTTCATATCAATTCCTTTTGCATCCAAGAAGCTCTCATGAAAAAGGGTATTTTATTTCCTCATGAATGATACTGAATAAATGTGTTATAAAAAAAGGTTTTATGAATGATACTACAAGGGGGTCATGCAGTGCTTCATTTGTAAAAATATATATTTATTTTATTTATTTATTATTATTTATTTTTTTAAATCGGGAGGGTGGGAGCAAAAAAGTGACCTGGTGGTCTCGGAGGTACCGGAATGCATGAAAAAGTGACCTGGTGGTCTCGGAGGTACCGGAATGCATGAAAAAGTGACCTGGTGGTCTCGGAGGTACCGGAATGCATGAAAAAGTGACCTGGTGGTCTCGGAGGTACCGGAATGCATGAAAAAGTGACCTGGTGGTCTCGGAGGTACCGGAATGCATGAAAAAGTGACCTGGTGGTCTCGGAGGTACCGGAATGCATGAAAAAGTGACCTGGTGGTCTCGGAGGTACCGGAATGCATGAAAAAGTGACCTGGTGGTCTCGGAGGTACCGGAATGCATGAAAAAGTGACCTGGTGGTCTCGGAGGTACCGGAATGCATGAAAAAGTGACCTGGTGGTCTCGGAGGTACCGGAATGCATGAAAAAGTGACCTGGTGGTCTCGGAGGTACCGGAATGCATGAAAAAGTGACCTGGTGGTCTCGGAGGTACCGGAATGCATGAAAAAGTGACCTGGTGGTCTCGGAGGTACCGGAATGCATGAAAAAGTGACCTGGTGGTCTCGGAGGTACCGGAATGCATGAAAAAGTGACCTGGTGGTCTCGGAGGTACCGGAATGCATGAAAAAGTGACCTGGTGGTCTCGGAGGTACCGGAATGCATGAAAAAGTGACCTGGTGGTCTCGGAGGTACCGGAATGCATGAAAAAGTGACCTGGTGGTCTCGGAGGTACCGGAATGCATGAAAAAGTGACCTGGTGGTCTCGGAGGTACCGGAATGCATGAAAAAGTGACCTGGTGGTCTCGGAGGTACCGGAATGCATGAAAAAGTGACCTGGTGGTCTCGGAGGTACCGGAATGCATGAAAAAGTGACCTGGTGGTCTCGGAGGTACCGGAATGCATGAAAAAGTGACCTGGTGGTCTCGGAGGTACCGGAATGCATGAAAAAGTGACCTGGTGGTCTCGGAGGTACCGGAATGCATGAAAAAGTGACCTGGTGGTCTCGGAGGTACCGGAATGCATGAAAAAGTGACCTGGTGGTCTCGGAGGTACCGGAATGCATGAAAAAGTGACCTGGTGGTCTCGGAGGTACCGGAATGCATGAAAAAGTGACCTGGTGGTCTCGGAGGTACCGGAATGCATGAAAAAGTGACCTGGTGGTCTCGGAGGTACCGGAATGCATGAAAAAGTGACCTGGTGGTCTCGGAGGTACCGGAATGCATGAAAAAGTGACCTGGTGGTCTCGGAGGTACCGGAATGCATGAAAAAGTGACCTGGTGGTCTCGGAGGTACCGGAATGCATGAAAAAGTGACCTGGTGGTCTCGGAGGTACCGGAATGCATGAAAAAGTGACCTGGTGGTCTCGGAGGTACCGGAATGCATGAAAAAGTGACCTGGTGGTCTCGGAGGTACCGGAATGCATGAAAAAGTGACCTGGTGGTCTCGGAGGTACCGGAATGCATGAAAAAGTGACCTGGTGGTCTCGGAGGTACCGGAATGCATGAAAAAGTGACCTGGTGGTCTCGGAGGTACCGGAATGCATGAAAAAGTGACCTGGTGGTCTCGGAGGTACCGGAATGCATGAAAAAGTGACCTGGTGGTCTCGGAGGTACCGGAATGCATGAAAAAGTGACCTGGTGGTCTCGGAGGTACCGGAATGCATGAAAAAGTGACCTGGTGGTCTCGGAGGTACCGGAATGCATGAAAAAGTGACCTGGTGGTCTCGGAGGTACCGGAATGCATGAAAAAGTGACCTGGTGGTCTCGGAGGTACCGGAATGCATGAAAAAGTGACCTGGTGGTCTCGGAGGTACCGGAATGCATGAAAAAGTGACCTGGTGGTCTCGGAGGTACCGGAATGCATGAAAAAGTGACCTGGTGGTCTCGGAGGTACCGGAATGCATGAAAAAGTGACCTGGTGGTCTCGGAGGTACCGGAATGCATGAAAAAGTGACCTGGTGGTCTCGGAGGTACCGGAATGCATGAAAAAGTGACCTGGTGGTCTCGGAGGTACCGGAATGCATGAAAAAGTGACCTGGTGGTCTCGGAGGTACCGGAATGCATGAAAAAGTGACCTGGTGGTCTCGGAGGTACCGGAATGCATGAAAAAGTGACCTGGTGGTCTCGGAGGTACCGGAATGCATGAAAAAGTGACCTGGTGGTCTCGGAGGTACCGGAATGCATGAAAAAGTGACCTGGTGGTCTCGGAGGTACCGGAATGCATGAAAAAGTGACCTGGTGGTCTCGGAGGTACCGGAATGCATGAAAAAGTGACCTGGTGGTCTCGGAGGTACCGGAATGCATGAAAAAGTGACCTGGTGGTCTCGGAGGTACCGGAATGCCATGAAAAAGTGACCTGGTGGTCTCGGAGGTACCGGAATGCATGAAAAAGTGACCTGGTGGTCTCGGAGGTACCGGAATGCATGAAAAAGTGACCTGGTGGTCTCGGAGGTACCGGAATGCATGAAAAAGTGACCTGTGGTCCTCGGAGGTACCGGAATGCATGAAAAAGTGACCTGGTGGTCTCGGAGGTACCGGAATGCATGAAAAAGTGACCTGGTGGTCTCGGAGGTACCGGAATGCATGAAAAAGTGACCTGGTGGTCTCGGAGGTACCGGAATGCATGAAAAAGTGACCTGGTGGTCTCGGAGGTACCGGAATGCATGAAAAAGTGACCTGGTGGTCTCGGAGGTACCGGAATGCATGAAAAAGTGACCTGGTGGTCTCGGAGGTACCGGAATGCATGAAAAAGTGACCTGGTGGTCTCGGAGGTACCGGAATGCATGAAAAAGTGACCTGGTGGTCTCGGAGGTACCGGAATGCATGAAAAAGTGACCTGGTGGTCTCGGAGGTACCGGAATGCATGAAAAAGTGACCTGGTGGTCTCGGAGGTACCGGAATGCATGAAAAAGTGACCTGGTGGTCTCGGAGGTACCGGAATGCATGAAAAAGTGACCTGGTGGTCTCGGAGGTACCGGAATGCATGAAAAGTGACCTGGTGGTCTCGGAGGTACCGGAATGCATGAAAAAGTGACCTGGTGGTCTCGGAGGTACCGGAATGCATGAAAAAGTGACCTGGTGGTCTCGGAGGTACCGGAATGCATGAAAAAGTGACCTGGTGGTCTCGGAGGTACCGGAATGCATGAAAAAGTGACCTGGTGGTCTCGGAGGTACCGGAATGCATGAAAAAGTGACCTGGTGGTCTCGGAGGTACCGGAATGCATGAAAAAGTGACCTGGTGGTCTCGGAGGTACCGGAATGCATGAAAAAGTGACCTGGTGGTCTCGGAGGTACCGGAATGCATGAAAAAGTGACCTGGTGGTCTCGGAGGTACCGGAATGCATGAAAAAGTGACCTGGTGGTCTCGGAGGTACCGGAATGCATGAAAAAGTGACCTGGTGGTCTCGGAGGTACCGGAATGCATGAAAAAGTGACCTGGTGGTCTCGGAGGTACCGGAATGCATGAAAAAGGAACATAACTTTTATAATAAAGTATTTATTATTATTATTTATTTCTTTATTATTTATTTATCATTTATCATTCGTACCGTCGCGCTTACAGAAGTTGCACAATTTTAGTAGCCTAGGGTCTGGGAAAAAAATGTTGTTTTATATAAAAACATTTCATGCATCATTTTACATGAGTGGAGACTGGCAGAATCTTTCTTTTTTTAAAACACTGCACAAATGATCGAAATGACAGGCTACTGACAAACAGATCAATAAAAAAACGACCTTGTCTTGAATCCATCAATAACCTAGGCCTAGGTCTGTGGTGAGATATATTGTACAGTACGCAGAGACAATTATAGTCCCAAAAAAGCTTTCCAGTTTCACTGACTCACCCACTTATGCACAGCTCACTCACCAGCGATGGCCTCGCTCTCATACCCAAAGCCTCTCTCTTGTTTAACTTTGTAAAACAATACTGTTCGTGTTATAGGCCTATTTGGAAGTTGATATAATATATGTCGTATCCTACAGTTGACAGATTAGTCTTCTCTTTTCAGCAGAAGCCATTTGCTTTCCAACCTGTGTTAGCCCACGATTGTAGTTGAAATATTTCAAAAGGCTTGTTTTGTCTGCATGCTTTTCACTGACAGATTGGCCCCTAAGTTCCCAACCGAATTGTTTGGGCTACACACTGGACTACAGGAGCGCTTTTCTCTCTCTCTCTCTCTCTCACCACAGCAACGGCCACATAGTAGGTCTATATAGGGTTGCAAACAGTGAAAATATTTTTGACGTCACGGGACATCATTTAATTGAGGTGTTATGTCTTACCCTCTTCAAGTTAAAATGTTGCCAACCGAACTGTATGCACTTTAAATAGCAACATTTGCAAACATTAGCCTACTTGAACGCACCTCAGGCAGACTAATTGAAGATAATCATACTTCCTGCAGGACTGTGTCCATCTTGGCGGCCATTTTGCCAGCTTCATACAGGATCTGTGGAGAGCAGGGCACTTTGGTGATGGTGGTCCCCGGTAAATAGGTCAGCAGTCTCACCACGTACTTCTGCATGCCAAAGCCGCAGTCTACCAGGGAAAAATAAAAAATAGTAATTGGAAGAGATCTGCAGCCCTCTGGGGGAAATTGGAATATAAGCTCATCCTGTTTCACCACCTCCTTGTCAACAAAGATCAAATTAAATCTGCCTCTAGATGCTTGGCAATGTAGATTTTAAAAAGCAGCTCTGACTGTTAACGTTAACCTAGCCAGAGGTAATAATTAGAGGTCGACCGATTATGATCTTTCAACGCCGATACCAATACAGATTATTGGAGCTCCAACAAGGCCGATACCGATTAAATCGGCCGATTTTAATTTTATTTTTAAAGGTATTTGTAATAATGACAATTACAACAATACTGAATGAACACTTATTTTAACTTAATATAATACATCAATAAAATCAATTTAGCCTCAAGTCAGTAATGAAACATGTTCAATTTGGTTTAAATAATGCAAAAACAAAGTGTTGGAGAAGAAAGTAAAAGTGCAATATGTTCCATGTAAAACATGTGCCATGTAAGAAAGCTAACGTTTCAGTTCCTTGCTCAGAACATGAGAACATATGAAAGCTGGTGGTTCCTTTTAACATGAGTCTTCAATATTCCCAGGTAAGAACTTTTAGGTTGTAGTTATTATAGGAATTATAGGACTATTTCCCTCTATACCATTTGTATTTAATTAACCGTTGACTATTGGATGTTCTTATAGTCACTTTAGTATTGCCAGTGTAACAGTATAGCTTCCGTCCCTCTCCTCGCTCCTCCCCGGGCTCAAACCAGCAACACAACGACAACAGCCACCACATCGAAGCAGCGTTACCCATGCAGAGCAAGGGAAACAACCACCCCAAGGCTCAGAGCGAGTAGCGATCGCTAACTAGCCAGCCATTTCACGTCGGTTACACCAGCTCATCTCGGGAGTTGATCGGCTTGATGTCATAAACAGCACAATGCTTGACGCACAACGGAGAGCTGCTGGCAAAACGCTGTTTGAATTCATGTTTACGCGCCTGCTTCTGCCTACCTCCGCTCATTCAGATACTTAGATACTTGTATGCTCAGTCAGATTATATGCAACACAGGACACACTAGATAATATCTAGTAATATCATCAACCATGTGTAGTTAACTAGTAATTATGACTGATTGTTTTTTTATAGGATAAGTTTAATGCTAGCTAGCAACTTACCTTGGCTTACTGCATTTGTGTAACAGGCAGTCTCCTTGTGGAGTGCAACGAGAGAGGCAGGTCGATATTGCGTTGGACTAGTTAACTGTAAGGTTGCAAGATTGGATCCCCCGAGCTGACAAGGTGAAAATCTGGTCGTTATTGCGTTGGACTAGTTAACTGTAAGGTTGCAATATTGGATCCCCCGAGCTGACAAGGTGAAAATCTGTCGTTCTGCCCCTGAACGAGGCAGTTAACTCCACCATTTCTAGGCAGTCATTGAAAATAAGAATGTGTTCTTAACTGACTTGCCAAGTTAAATACAGATTAAATAAAGGTGTAAACAAATAAAATAAAATAGGCACCCAGAAATACCGATTTCCGATTGTTATAAAAACTTGAAATCGGCCCTAATTAAATTGGCCATTCCGATTAAATCAGTCGACCTCTAGTAATAATACTCAGACTCCTCAACATTAAAATGCAGTGCAACTGGTATGATTTCAGTTTGACCTCTTATTGAAGGTTTCCCCCAGGTCTGATTCTCTAGTGCTGCAGTATTGAAGGTTTCCCCCCCAGGTCTGATTCTCTAGTGCTGCAGTATTGAAGGTGTCCCCAGGTCTGAATCTCTAGTGCTGCAGTATTGAAGGTTTCCCCCCCAGGTCTGATTCTCTAGTGCTGCAGTATTGAAGGTTTCCCCCCCAGGTCTGATTCTCTAGTGATGCAGTATTGAAGGTTTCCCCAGGTCTGATTCTCTAGTGATGCAGTATTGAAGGTTTCCCCCCCAGGTCTGATTCTCTAGTGCTGCAGTATTGAAGGTTTCCCCAGGTCTGATTCTCTAGTGCTGCAGTATTGAAGGTCCCCCCCCAGGTCTGATTCTCTAGTGCTGCAGTATTGAAGGTGTCCCCAGGTCTGAATCTCTAGTGCTGCAGTATTGAAGGTTTCCCCCCCAGGTCTGATTCTCTAGTGCTGCAGTATTGAAGATTTGTTTCCCCCGGTCTGATTCTCTAGTGCTGCAGTATTGAAGGTTTCCCCCAGGTCGGATTCTCTAGTGCTGCAGTATTGAAGGTTTCCCCCCCAGGTCTGATTCTCTAGTGCTGCAGTATTGAAGGTTTCCCCAGGTCTGAATCTCTAGTGCTGCAGTATTGAAGGTTTCCCCCCCAGGTCTGATTCTCTAGTGCTGCAGTATTGAAGGTTTCCCCCCCAGGTCTGATTCTCTAGTGATGCAGTATTGAAGGTTTCCCCCCCAGGTCTGATTCTCTAGTGCTGCAGTATTGAAGGTTTCCCCCCCAGGTCTGATTCTCTAGTGCAGCAGTATTGAAGGTTTCCCCCCCAGGTCTGATTCTCTAATGCTGCAGTATTGAAGGTTTCCCCCCCAGGTCTGATTCTCTAGTGATGCACTATTGAAGGTTTCCCCCCCAGGTCTGATTCTCTAGTGCTGCAGTATTGAAGGTTTCCCCAGGTCTGATTCTCTAGTGCTGCAGTATTGAAGGTTTCCCCCAGGTCTGATTCTCTAGTGATGCAGTATTGAAGATTTCCCCAGGTCTGATTCTCTAGTGCTGCAGTATTGAAGGTTTCCCCCCCAGGTCTGATTCTCTAGTGATGCAGTATTGAAGGTTTCCCCAGGTCTGACTCTCTAGTGATGCAGTATTGAAGGTTTCCCCAGGTCTGACTCTCTAGTGATGCAGTATTGAAGGTTTCCCCAGGTCTGATTCTCTAGTGATGCAGTATTGAAGGTTTCCCCAGGTCTGATTCTCTAGTGCTGCAGTATTGAAGGTTTCCCCCAGGTCTGATTCTCTAGTGATGCAGTATTGAAGATTTCCCCAGGTCTGATTCTCTAGTGCTGCAGTATTGAAGGTTTCCCCCCCAGGTCTGATTCTCTAGTGATGCAGTATTGAAGGTTTCCCCAGGTCTGACTCTCTAGTGATGCAGTATTGAAGGTTTCCCCAGGTCTGACTCTCTAGTGATGCAGTATTGAAGGTTTCCCCCCCAGGTCTGATTCTCTAGTGCTGCAGTATTGAAGGTTTCCCCAGGTCTGACTCTCTAGTGATGCAGTATTGAAGGTTTCCCCAGGTCTGACTCTCTAGTGATGCAGTATTGAAGGTTTCCCCAGGTCTGATTCTCTAGTGATGCAGTATTGAAGGTTTCCCCCCCAGGTCTGATTCTCTAGTGCTGCAGTATTGAAGGTTTCCCCAGGTCTGACTCTCTAGTGATGCAGTATTGAAGGTTTCCCCCCCAGGTCTGATTCTCTAGTGATGCAGTATTGAAGGTTTCCCCTGGTCTGATTCTCTAGTGATGCAGTATTGAAGGTTTCCCCTGGTCTGATTCTCTAGTGATGTAGTATTGAAGGTTTCCCCTGGTCTGATTCTCTAGTGATGCAGTATTGAAGGTTTCCCCGGGTCTGACTCTCTAGTGATGCAGTATTGAAGGTTTCCCCTGGTCTGACTCTCTAGTGATGCAGTATTGAAGGTTTCCCCTGGTCTGATTCTCTAGTGATGCAGTATTGTTATTAATATTTCCAGAAACTAAATATAACTTTTACACCAGGCGAAACAAACTCAAATTGCTGGACGGCCAAGTGTCTGTATATGCAAGTTCACTCCTCCCTTATACTTGAAAGATCAATTAAGGTCACCGATTAGTTATGAACTGCCCTAACCTGGTTGTCTGGGTCTTAAATTGGACAAATTCACAAGATATAAAGCAGACACGATTACAAGCATACCCATAACATGATGCAGCCACCACTATGCTTGAAATATGGAGTGGTACTCAGTAATGTGTTGTATTGGATTTGGCCACAAACACTTTGAATTCATGACAAAAAGTTAATTGTTTTGCCACATTTCTTGCAGTACTAGTGCCTTGTTGCAAACAGGATGCTGCCCCTATGTTATTTAGGTTAGTATTGTGGAGTAACTATAATGTTGTTGATTCATCCTCAGTTTTCTCCTATCACAGACATTAAATTCAGTAACTGTTTTAAAGTGGGCATTGGCCTCATGGTGAAATCCCTGAGCAGTTTCCTTCCTCTCCGGCAACTGAGTTAGGAAGGACGCGTGTATCTTTGAGTGACTGGGTGTATTGATACACCCTGCAAAGTGTAATTAATAATTTCACCATTCTCAAAGGGATGTGTAATGTCTGCTTTAAAAAAAATTAGGTGTCCTTTGCGAGGCATTGAAAAACCTCCCTGGTCTTTGTGTTCGAAATTCACTGCTCGACTATGGAACTTCAAACATCATTTTGTGTGTGGGGTACAGAGATGAGGTAGTAATTTTAAAAATCATGTTAAAACTATTGCACACAGAGTGAGTCCATGTAAACTACGTGACTTAAGCACATTTTTACTCAACTTATTTTGCTTGCCATAACAAACGTGTTGAATATTTAAAATGACTCAAGAGATTTCAACTTTTCATTAATTAGTTAATTAACATTTCAAAAACATTATTCCACTTTGATGGGGTAGTGTGTGTAGGCTAGTGACGAAAAAATATAAATGTAATCAATTTTAAATTCAGGCTGTAAAAACTAATTGTGGAAAAGGTCAAGGGGTGGAAATACATTTAGAATGCAATATATACAGTCAAAAGTTCGGACACACCTACTCGTTCAAGGGTTTCTTTATTTGTACTATTTTCGACATTGTAAAATAAAAGACATCAAACCTATTGTTGGAATTGGCTAAACTTTGAACATTGAGATATTAAATAAATGATAGGAAAGCAGCAATGAATCAAAGGAGTAAGAGAGACAGGGTTTTATGTCAGAAGTTAAGGGTTCTCTGAAGAAAGACAGAAGAGTTTGGAATGTGTTGGGTGGATGAGAGGTGAGCAACGTGTTGATATAGGGAAGACAGATGCACATCTGTGGATTAGGTGGAGGGGTTGAGGTCAGGAGGTGAGGACAGATTCCCTTAAGGGAGTAATAAGGGTTTGGTATCCTGTTACCATTTTCCTGTTGAATCATAAGATGTGAGGATTGGAGAGAAGGAGGAGTGTCTTAAGTGGGATGTATATAACTGTGATGGTGAGAAATGTTTTGCTGTATGAAATTACAGCTGTACAGAACCGTTGGGAAGAATTAAACTTGGTTAAAGCTTCTCTAGTGTCCGTGAGTTATTTACTCTGAAATATAAAGAACCTAACAGATGGCGAGCTTGCCAGGAGTTCACCACGAATTATAGTCAAACCAAAGAGTCCAGATCAGTGGAGCAGAGCTGGCAACAAACAATGTAGGTTAGTTCCTATATCTGTTTGCATTCATTTTGACATCTTGGAGAGATGAGAATCGTTGGCTGAACTAATTATGGGATACGAAGAGCCAAAGTTGAATTCTATAGGCCCATTGTGTAACGACCAGTCATAGCTTTATAGTAAATGGTAAGGCCCGGAAAGTAAACTCATACAGGCTGGTACCTGTAGGGTAAGTCCTACTAGTACTATAAAGTCCTAGGACTTACCCTTTACCTACTATAATGTCCCGGAAGGTGAACCTGCGAAGGGTAAGTCCTAGGAGGTATATCCGGCGAGATTGGTTCCTTACATAAACTATAACGGGGTGAGAGTCTAGTTGTAGTAGCCATAAAAGTGTGAATGGGAGGTTAGTTGTGTTCCCCTGTTGGGGTGGTGAATCATGGCAGATTATGTGGAAATAGGAAGACAAGTGTGAACAATTTTGGTGGCGTGTGTTATCAATAATAGGGATATGGGTGGTGATACGGCACCAAGCCATTAAAGAAATCCGTATTCTCCAGTAATAAATACACAGACGCTATGGTATCGGTTCTAATACATTGTATTATTAAGTGCCGTCACTAATGAATTATTATCTGGGAGAAGTGTGTAGTGCTATCTTAGAAAATAGTTAATAGAAGTGTATTATAGACGGGAGTGTTTAGAGAATAACTATTGATATGGCGACAAACAGACCTGTTTCTCCCTGTAATATAGAGCTAGCAGAGTTGAATAAAGCCATGGAGGTGCTAAAAGAAGAGCATTCTACCAATGCGGCTGGAATATGGGAAGAATTTAGCATATTAGATTAAAAAAAATTCCTGCTGACAGGGAATTCAAATAAATAAAAAAATTAAATACAGGGGAGGCAATTATGACTTGGCATAAAAACATAACAGAAACAGCTCCATATACCAGCATTTTGATGTCAGCATTCTATCAACACCATACGCATAACGATAAACCCAGAATGAGTAACACCAGTACACCACTACAGAAGGACTGGGAATGGGAGTGCATTGATAGAATTTGCACTTCTACTTTGATGGCTGGTTTTAACCCTGTGATCAAAACGGTAATTGTGGGGGTAGTAGATTTAATTCAAGACGATGTTTTGAGAGTGGATTATGACTCCACTCACCTCGCAGACATCCGAGGGGTTAATAGGGCCATAGAGAAAATCACTAACTATAGTTTCAATGGCAGAGAATAGACTAAGAAACATAGAGAAAACCCTTCAAAGCGTAAGGATATGGCCCCACATGTAAAAACGGGGAGCTATCGGCATTGGAAGCCTGAGTGTAAAAGGTGACACTGGAACCTAGTGCATTAGCAGGAAATGCAGCTATACAAGAGTTTGCATCTTTTTCAAAAGAGCAACAATTTATCATTTTGAGATTAGCACTTCCATCCAGCGTGTATAGTCTCTGTTCGATCGATAAGTGGTTCATAGGGATTACAGTTTCTATGTGATGGAGGACAAGACATATGAGGTCACGTTTTACCAAACACTTTTAGTAGAGTACCGATGGGATTTACACAAAGTCCCACCTGAGCCCTAGGACCATGCCCCAGGACTACCTGACATGATGACTCCTTGCTGTCCCCAGTCCACCTGGCCGTGCTGCTGCTCCAGTTTCAACTGTTCTGCCTCATTATTATACGACCATGCTGGTCATTTATGAACATTTGAACATCTTGGCCATGTTCTGTTATAATCTCTACCCGGCACAGCCAGAAGAGGACTGGCCACCCCACATAGCCTGGTTCCTCTCTAGGTTTCTTCCTAGGTTTTGGCCTTTCTAGGGAGTTTTTCCTTGCCACCGTGCTTCTACACCTGCATTGCTTGCTGTTTGGGGTTTTAGGCTGGGTTTCTGTACAGCACTTTGAGATATCAGCTGATGTACGAAGGGCTATATAAATACATTTGATTTGGTATCATTTTGCATTGAAACAATCGTTAAAAGATGCAGTCTATCACAGTGCCATCCGTTTTGACACCAAAGCCCCATATACTACCCACCACTGCGACCTGTACGCTCTTGTTGGCTGGCCCTCGCTTCATATTAGTCACCAAACTCACTGGCTCCAGGTTATCTATAAGACCCTGCTAGGTAAAGTCCCGCCTTATCTCAGCTCACTGGTCACCATAGCAGCACCCACCCATAGCACGCGCTCCAGCAAATGTATTTCACTGGTCACCCCCAGGGCCAATTCCTCCTTTGGCCGGCTCTTGTTCCAGTTCTCTGCTGCCAATGACTGGAACGAACTACAAACATCTCTGAAACTGGAAACACTTATCCCTCACTAGCTTTAAGCACCAACTGTCAGAGCAGCTCACAGATCACTGCACATAGCCCATCTATAAATAGCCCAAACAACTACCTCATCCCCTACTGTATTTATTTAGCTCCCTTGCACCCCAGTATTTCTACTTTTGTTGGATCCTGTGTTTTACATTATAGCCATTAGATATATATGATTAAATATTATCTGATGTTGGTTGTGTGAGGTGTCTGCATTTGTGCACTGGAGCATCATTATGAGATTAAACAACTGCTTACTACTTGCCTGTTTGTGTGTGACAAGAACTGAGTAACATGGTGTGACCTGCATGTTGCAAAACTGTAGATAACAGCCCAGCAGATGCTT
This sequence comes from Oncorhynchus kisutch, assembly GCF_002021735.2. Classification (NCBI taxonomy): domain Eukaryota; kingdom Metazoa; phylum Chordata; class Actinopteri; order Salmoniformes; family Salmonidae; genus Oncorhynchus; species Oncorhynchus kisutch. The sequence continues at coordinate 7,841,116 of NC_034177.2, forward strand.
TGTCCTTGTGTTTGTATGTAACAATATTGAGCACATGGTGTGACTTGCTGCATCTTACAAAGTTGTGATAGGGAGGGGTGGTCATCACAAGGTTTAACTGAGATGGAAAAATACTGAACAACACAATAGCAGGAACTGAGCAACTGTTCTAACTAGGCTGCGATACCAGAACAGTAAGGATCTATACATCGAGGAGGGAGAACTCCAAGAAGCACCAAGAGGCGGGGACCCGCCTGAGCGCCTGCAATAGGCTGGGCAAGTTTAAACCACGCCCAGTCTCTACTGTGATAGACAGTTCCAACACGTCTGTTGGCCTATCACAGTATAAAGAATACTGTTTACATACATCTTGTCAGTTCTCTGTTCTGCCCTGCGTTGTATTACAGTGAGGCCGAATATACGAAAGTTGCATTTGCCATTTATTACTTAGCTAATAAAAAATACATAGTATAAAATCGGTGACTCATTGTTATATTTATCCTGATACCAGATTTGAATTTATGCAACTCTAACACTTTGCACATTCATCTACTGCAAATCTACCATTCGTGTTTTTAATTGCTATATTGTAGTTACGTTGCCACTGTGGCCTTTTTATTGCCTTTACCTCCTTTATCGCACCCCATTTGCTCACATTGTATATAGACTTGTTTTTGTACTGTATGTTTGTTTTACTTCATGTGTAACTGTTGTTGAATGTGTTGAACTGCTTTGCTTTATCTTGGTCGCAGTCGCAGTTGTAAATGAGAACTTGTTCTCAACTTGCCTACCTGGTTAAACAAAGTTAAGATAAATAAATAGGGTGTCAATGGTAGGTTCTGTGTTGGTACAATACGTGGATGATTTGTTATTAGCGTCAAAAGACGAAGAAACTCATGCGAGACCTCACCACATTGGCGGAATAGGGTCATATAGCATCGTATGAGCGAGCACAACTAGCAAAGCAAGAAGTAACATATTTGGCATTTTCGATTTCTAAGAGCAAGATACACAAGTGTTTGGCATGGCCAAAACACTCCTCGCACGCTCAGGTACACTTTAGGAGTTTTCAATTTTGTTAGACATTTTATTTAGTCAGTCTCTGAAATTGCTGAGACACTTCCAGAGTTGACGGACGGACAGGGGGGGGGGGGGGGGGGGTCCAAAACCTAGGCCTGACTTGTAAGAGACAGCATTGGAATCTGGAAAAGTATTGTATACAGATGGCTCTAGTTCCATGAACACAGAAGGGAACAGAGTAACGGGGTACACTGTGTGGTATGCATTTGGAGTAGTTCATGATTTCGGTACATTGTGGTCACATCGGGGCATGTTAACAGCAACAGGAACACCAATAAAATAAAATGGTCTGGAGGTAGAGACATGATTAGAAGCATGTCAGTTACCCAGTAAATTAGCAGTGGTGAAAAGGTGAAGCTCATACTAGTCGTACAGTTATAAAAAATATATTATTTGTTTTAATCGCCATAGGTAATCGTAAAGCAGACGAAATGGCAGCTGCCTTGGTGAGAGAAAGTGTTAGAGAACCACATGTAAATATTGCGGATTCCAAGCGGTTTTAAAACGGCTCTCTATCCACCGGATGTGTACCAAACTCACTAAAAGTGGCAGTAATAAAGCCTCTTGAAAAAGCCAAACCTTGACCCAGAATCTTTTTTTTTAAAACAAATAAAAATCGGCCTATATCGAATCTTCCATTCCTCTCAAAAATTTTTGAAAAGGCTGTTGCGCAGCAACTCACTGCCTTCCGGAAGACAAACAATGTATACGAAATGCTTCAGTCTGGTTTTAGACCCCATCATAGCACCGAGACTGCACTTGTGAAGGTGGTAAATGACCTTTTAATGGCGTCAGACCGAGGCTCTGCATCTGTCCTCGTGCTCCTAGACCTTCGTGCTACTTTTGATACCATTGATCACCACATTCTATTGGGGAACTCAATGAGGAGAGATTGGAAACCCAATCTTGTCTACACGGACAAGTTCTGGCCTGGTTTAGATCTTATCTGTCGGAAAGATATCAGTTTGTCTCTGTGAATGGATCGTCCTCTGACAAATCAACTGTACATTTCGGTGTTCCTCAAGGTTCCGTTTTAGGACCACTATTGTTTTCACCATACATTTTACCTGTTGGGGATGTCATTCGAAAACATAATGTCAACTTTCCCTGCTATGTGGATGACACAGGTGTACATTTCAATGAAACATGGTGAAGCCCCAAAATTGCCCTTGCTAGAAGCTTGTGTTTCAGACATAAGTGTCACAGGCCGGCTCATAGCCTGTGGCAAAAATGAGGGGACGCAAACAGGTATAGGCCAATTTAAAAAAGTTATTTATTATAAACAAACTATTAACTTTAAACTAAGAAAAGGGTATGAGGTGTGGAAGTATCATAATGTAAGGTGTATGTAAAGTACATGGATGTGTGAATCTGTGTGTGTGAATGACTGAGTGAAAACAATGCAAAACTACAAAATAGGTTCATACCTGGAGGAGCAGAGAGAGAGAAGTGATTAGTGACACAGTTTAAATACTTAGAGCCCAGGTGACTCCAATCACTGGTGACTCCAATCACTAACGACCCTCTGCCTGCAGGAGGAACCACCCCTGCACTGCAGAGGAGCCGTGACACCCCCCCTCCTTAAAATGAGGGTCCCAACCTCAACCCAACTTCCTCCAACATATTCAAAACAATTCAAATCCCCCCCCCCCCCCACACAAAAAAAAGGATACCAGTCCCGGCTCCTAGTAGTAGCCCCATGTCCCCCAACTGACCGTCCACCCCTCAAACTCTGCAGCCCTGGTACCTGGGGAGGAATTTAAGAGGAAAGAGGCACAGACAGCCCGTAGGGGTCAGCAGAGAGAAGATACAAACTCTGCAGCCCTGGCACCTGGGGAGGAATTTAAGAGGAAAGAGGAGCAGACAGCCCGTAGGGGGCAGCAGAGAGAAGAGGCGCAGACAGCCCGTAGGGGGCAGCAGAGAGAAGAGGCGCAGACAGCCCGTAGGGGGCAGCAGAGAGAAGATACAAACTAGGTAAAAGGAGCACGGGACTGAGCAGAAAAACAAGTGGGTTGTGGGTAACACAGTTAAAGGGGTCAAACCAGAACCGACATAAACCTCGAAGTTCTGTAAAGCCCAAATGAGACCTAAAGCCTCCTTTTCAATCACAGAATAGTTTGATACTTATTAAATTTCCGGGAGAAGAAACTGACTGGACATTGTTATCATTCTCCTGGAGAAGCACAGCCCCAGCGACGATTTGACTGGCGTCTACCTGCAATTTGAAAGGTTTCCTAAAATGTGGTGCTGCCAATACAGGTGCCAAACACAAAAGAGCCTTAACTGCATCAAATGCCTCTTGACACTGGGTGGACAAGATAAATTAAGCCTTGGCCTTCAACAGATTGGTCAGTGGGGACACTACTACTGAAAAGTTTTTACAGAAAGCACGGTAGTACCCCACCATTCCCAGGAAGCGCATCAGTTCTTTCTTTGTGGAGGGCTGTGGGAACTGCTTCACAGCCTGGACCTTGGCTTCCACGGGACAGACAAATCCCTGACCAACAACCTTGCCTAGGTATGTGACTGTAGCTTTGGCAAACTCGCATTTTGCCAAATTAATAGTCAACCTGGCCCACACCAGTCTTTCGAACAGGGCTTGCACTCTCCAAACATGCTCCTCCCAGGAGTCCGAGTAGACGACCATGTCGTCCAAATACACGGTATACCCTTCCAGACCTGAGACCACCCGATTCATTAGCCTCTGGAAGGTGGCTGGAGCATTCCGCAAGCCAAAAGGCATCACTGTATAAGAGAACAAACCAGACAGAGTTATAAAGGCAGCAATCTCACAAGCTCTTTTGGTAAGGGGTACTTGCCAATATCCCTTTAAAAGATCACATTTGCTAACATACTTTGCTGACCCAACTTGATCAATACAGTCCTCCATCCTAGGAAGAGGGTAAAGGTCTGCTTTAGTAACATTGTTAACTTTTCTATCATCAGTGCAAGGTCTAAAAGTAGAATCAGACTTTTTGACCAAAAGACAGGGTGAAGCCCAATTTGAACAACATGGCTCCGCAATACAATTGTCCAACATATACTGCACCTCTGTTTCCAGTTTCAATCTCTTCTCCTCAGATACACGATAAAATCTCCTTTTGATAGGCTTAGCATCTCCAATGTCTATATCATGCTCAATTAAGTGGGTTTGCGATGGAGTGTCTGTTAGAAATATGAATAAACAATATCCCCATTTTAAATAGAACTGTAACTAAGTAAACTTATACTCTGTTTTATTATATCTGATTAACAATATGAGTTCATAAGAAGGGATTGTATGACACAGACAAGGAGTAATTAAAGTTAATGAACACCATTCCAACCCGGAAGAAAGAAATGGGTTGTGGATTAAGTAAACAGATAAGGTAGTTAACCTATGGTTGAACCGACGAAACTTAGCTCTGGGGTGTTTTAGATAAGACAGTGAGTGCATTCCTAGGTTCTGTTAATTAGAACTGTCAGCTAAGTGGTGATCGATAATGTTGAGGGGTCAAAAGTGAATTCAGTTGTGTTGTGTGTCCTGTGTATGTGCTGGGGGGGTCAGAATGAACTCAGAATGAACCTTTAAAGTTCACTTTGACCAAGTCTGGAGGGGGAGATTCATTTTAGGAGCAATGAAATGACGTCATGTTATTGTATATAAACTGTTGCTCGTGGTAAAGTGGGAGCGCGCTCCGAGAATAAACTATGTTACCTATTATTGATAAGACTGGTCTCCGTCTATTTTATGCAAACAAGAATCTTACAACTTCTCATAAAATAGATTAAGGGAATTCAATTAATGAAAACACATTGGTATAATTAAATTACAGTAACAGTGTCAGAAAACAATACAGGGTAGTTTCTAATAAGAGCTATCAATTCATCACGTTTCTCAGAGTCTAAATGATCTACCAAAACCCCAAGGTTTTGCAAAGTCTGGGAGTTTTTCAACCGACCTTGTAAGACCTCATCCGAAACCCTAACGTCCTCCTCTTCTCCCCCTCCACCAAATTAAAACCACAAGATGCAGTGACTGGAGCAGCAGTCAACGCTGACCTCACCGCTGGAGGGCCTTCTACTTTGCTTAGATCCCGGGAGTGATAACATTTTAACAGGTTCACATGGCATAATTTAGAGGACTTCCTATGACTAGGGGTTTCAATGAGAGTTCAAATCTGACACTTTACGCAACACATTGAAAGGACCACAGTATTTTGCCTGAAAAGGTGAACTTACAAGAGGCAGAAGAGCAAATACACGATCACCGGGACTAAACTCACGCAACTCAGCCTGTCCGTCATATTTCAGTTTAATTTGCTGTTGAGAAGATTTTAGTTTATTTCGCCAGTTCACCAGCCCTATTCAACTTCCACCTAAAGCCATTTACATAGTTAATAAGGTTCTGAGGTGGTTCCTCAGGCAAGCAACCATCCTGCAACACTGCTAAAGGTCCACGCACCGTATGACCAAGCACTAAGTCATTTGGGCTAAACACTGCTTTCCTGCACTACTTCGCGAGCAGCTAGTAACAGCCAAGGTAACCCCTCCTCCCAATCTGCAGACAGTTCTGTACAGTATGCACAAAGCAAGGATTTTAAAGTTTGATGAAAACGTTCCAAAGCTCCCTGGCTCTGGGCATGGAACGCAGTAGACTTGTTGTGTTTAACTTTAAGCTGTTTGAGAACCTGAGCAAATAAATGGGAGGTAAAGTTAGATTTTTTTTCATGATTGTGTCCCACTTGTTGTTGATTCTTCACAAAAAAATACAGTTTTATATCTTTATGTTTGAAGCCTGAAATGTGGCAAAAGGTCGCAAAGTTCAAGGGGGCCGAATACTTTCGCAAGGCACTGTAACTACTGATTTTGAAGTTATGGTACGCAAGGACAAAGCTGCCGGATATCTGGTTGCTTGAAACATAACAGTTAATAAGTAGCTATGACCTGACTTGGACCTTGGTAAAGGCCCAACACAATCGATAATAATAGGCTCAAAAGGTTGCCATATTGCTGGTATTGGATACAAAGGTGCTGGCTATACAACCTGGTTTGGCTTGCTTGTGCGCTGACACATATCACAAGTTGTAATAGACTGAGATACATCCCACGTTAAACGTGGCCAGAAAAAAAGAACGAAGTATGCGATCATAAGTTTTACGAACACCCATATGACCTGCCACATCACCATGTGGAGTTTGAAGAAAATAACACTGAGCACTAATTCCTCACCACTGAATCAGGAACAACTTTATCAAACAGATCAGCCAAGTTAGTATCGGCCTTTTGCTCAGCCATCAATGAATCTCTAGAACTAGTCAACTGTTCTGTCTGGAGTTTGACCGGCAACTCAAGACTTTCTGGCTTACTCTCAATCTCCTTACGAGAGGCTGCGCGGGTAACCGCACAAACTGGAAATACCTCGGGAGACAAACAGTTTTGATCCCTCGATTCCCTTGCAGGTGACACTGAAGGTTGCTTCTTACAGATGTTTAGTTTGCCATCTGCCCACACCTTACTACCTTCCAAGACATTCCCCAAAATTATGTGGACTCCCTCTACTGGCAACTGGGGTCTAACCCCAACATCTACATCACCCTCTACCAGACCACATTTTAGGGTAACTTTATGTAAAAGGACAAGAGAATGGAACTAAACCCATACAATTACACAACTGCCAGTATCAGACTCTTTAGAGAACAGCAAAACATATTCCAGAATAAAATAAGCTAAAGCTCCAGTGTCTCTTAAGATCTTGATTGAAACATTTTGGTTGCCATCTACCAGGGACACTACACCATCTGAAATAAAGGCTGAAAAATCAGTGGGAAGACTGAGAAGCAAACTCAACTAGTGGCTGAAAAAGCTCACCCTTGTGGTCAGAGGCTGTAACAGGAGCTGCCATCACAGCAGGTTTATCTTGACATGACTTGTTTGATTTAAGCAGAGGACAATCTTTCTTCCAATGTCCTTCAACTAAACAGTAGCGACGGGTATTAGCATTAACCGGTGCTTTAAGTCCTCCAGACCCAAACTTCTGCTGAGGTCTTTGGAAAGAAGCCCCAGAAAAAGGTGACCTACTATTCCTAGGAGTAAAGTAATTTTTATGGCACATGTCACTGTTTGACTCAAAATGGCTTTTATGTGTTAGCCTGTACTCATCTGCAAGGATTGCTGCATCACTTGGAGACTTAACTTTACGTTCATTCATGTATGTAGCAACCTGGTCAGACACAGAATTTGTTGAACTGTTCTAACACAATCAAATTAGACAGACCCTCAAAAGTACTAACTTCAGAAGCTGTACACACACGATTAAATGCAGAAGTATATAGGGGTCAGCCAGAAGAGCCAAGGGAAAAGCTGCAGCTGGTCAAAAATAAAGATTGAGCGTTCAAACGATCGAAGAGGCCTGCCACTGATGTGATTCCAAAACACATAGTACACAGCCCAAATGTGCAAACGTTTGGCACGAAACCACTGAGCCATGGAAGGAGATCTTTACTGGCTGCTACTGTTGAAGATCAGGCATGATATGACAAAGCTTCTCACTGGCCAATCAGCACGATGCACCGGTTCCATTATTAATGTTATAATGACATAACATTGAAAGTTGTGCAATGTAACAGGAATATTTACACTGATGGATGCCACCCGTTAGATAAAATACGGAACGGTTTCCGGATTCGACCATATTAATGACCTAAGGCTCGTATTTCTGTGTGTTATTATGTTATAATTAAGTCTATGATTTGATAGAGCAGTCTGACTGAGCGATGGTGGGCACCAGCAGGCTCATAAGCATTCATTCAAACAGCACTTTCGTGCCAGCAGCTCTGTTGTTTATGACTTCAAGACTATCAACTCCGGAGATTAGGCTGGTGTAACGATGTGATGTGAAGTGGCTAGCTAGTTAGAGGGGTGCGCCTTAATAGTGTTTCAAACACCACTCACTCTGAGACTTGGAGTAGTCGTTCCCCTTCCTCTGTATGGTTAACGCTGCTTCGAGGTTGGCTGTTGTCGATTTGTTCCTGGTTCGAGCCCAGGTAGGAGCGAGGAGAGGAACGGAAGCTATACTGTTACACTGTCAATACTAAAGTGACTATAAGAACATCCAATAGTCAAAAGGTATATGAAATACAAATCGTATAGAGAGAAATAGTCCTATAATTCCTATAATAACTACAACCTAAAACTTCATACCTGGGAATATTGAAGACTTGTGTTAAAAGGAACCACCAGCTTTCATATGTTCTCATGTTCTGAGCAAGGAACTTAAACGTTAGCTTTCTTACAAAGCACATATTGCACTTTTACTTTCTTCTCCAACACTTTGTTTTTGCATTATTTAAACCAAATTGAACATGTTTCATTATTTATTTGAGGCTAAATGGATTTTATTGATGTATTATATTAAGTTAAAATAAGTGTTCATTCAGTATTGTTGTAATTGTCATTATTACAAATACATTTTCAAAATCGGCCGATTAATCGGTATCGGCTTTTTTTCCCCCGGCCCTCCAATAATCGGTATCGGCATTGAAAAAATCATAATCGGTCGACCTCTAATATCAAGACTGTTTCAAGAGCAGCTTTTTTCCATCTACGTAACATTGCAGAAATCAGACTCTTTGTGTCCATAAATGATGCAGAAAAATTTATTCATGCTTTTGTCACTTCTAGGTTAAACTACTGCAATGCTCTACTTTCCGGCTACCCGGATAAAGCACTAAATAAACTTCAGTTAGTGCAAAATACGGCTGCTAGAAACCTGACTAGAACTAAAAAATTTGATCATATTACTCCAGTGCTAGCCTCCCTACACTGGCTTCCTGTTAAGGCATGGGCTTATTTCAAGGTTTCACTGCTAACCTACAAAGCATTACATGGGCTTGCTCCTACCTTTCTTTCTGATTTGGTCCTGCCGTACATACCTAAACATACAGGTCAGTAGGTCATATGATTGAGTGTAGTCTGGCCCAGGAGTGTGAAGGTGAACGGAAAGGCTCTGGAGCAACGAACCGCCCTTGCTGTCTCTGCCTGGCCAGTTACCCTCTCTCCACTGGGATTCTCTGCCTCCAACCCTATTACAGGGGCTGAGTCACTGCTCTTCCATGCCGTCCCTAGGAGGGGTGCGTCACTTGAGTAGGTTGAGTCACTGTGCCGTGGCGGAGATCTTTGTGGGCTATACTCAGCCTTGTCTCAGGATGGTAAGTTGGTGGTTGAAGATATCCCTCTAGTGGTGTGGGGGCTGTGCTTTGGCAAAGTGGGTGGGGTTATATCCTGCCTGTTTGTCTGGGGGTATCATCGGATGGGGCCACAGTGTCTCCTGACCCCTCCTGTCTCAGCCTCCAGTATTTATTCTGCAGGAGTTTGTGTGTCGGGGGGCTAGGGTCAGTCTGTTATATCTGGAGTACTTCTCCGGTCTTATCCGGTGTCCTGTGTGAATTTAAGTATGCTCTCTCTAAGTCTCTCTTTCTCTCTGAGGACCTGAGCCCTAGGACCATGCCTCAGGACTACCTGGCATGATGACTCCTTGCTGTCCCCAGTCCACTTGGCTGTGCTGCTGCTTCAGTTTCAACTGTTCTGCCTGCGGCTATGGAACCCTGACCTGTTCACCGGACAGAGAGACAGCAGGAGTGGTAGAGATACTCTTAATGATTGGCTATGAAAAGCCAGCTGATATTTACTCCTGAGCTGCTGACTTATTGCACCCTCGACTACTGTGATGATGATGATTATTATTATTATTATTATACCTTGCTGGTCATTTATGAACATTTCAACATCTTGGCCATGTTCTGATATAATCTCCACCAGAAGAGGCCAGAAGCCAGAAGAGGACTGGCCACCCCTCATAGCCTGGTTCCTCTCTAGGTTTCTTCCTAGGTTTTGGCCTTTCTAGGGAGTTTTTCCTAGCCACCGTGCTTCTACACCTGCATTGCTTGCTGTTTGGGGTTTTAGGCTGGGTTTCTGTACAGCACTTTGAGATATCAGCTGATATAAGAAGGGCTTTATAAATAAATTAGATTTGAAGATTCTAGGCGAAATGCCAGGGGAATGGATTCTAAAGTTAACACATTTAAATATGGCCAAACACTCCTTGCAAACTCAGAAGGCCTTAGGGTTTGTTGAAATCATTAGATATGTTAAGTAGTTTTTTTTTTTTTATACATTTACATTTTATGGCATCTTATTCTGGAATGGAGTTCTAGAATGGACAAAAGAGGGGGTCACGAGGAATTAGAATAGGGGTTACCAAACCTAAAAATAACTTCATTTTTTTATGTGGTGCGGTGGTTATGGAGAACCACATGGGGAAAAGGAGACCAGTGAATCGTTAGACTTGGTGGAGAGATACTGTCGCCGTGTTGTGGGATTTATTGGAAGGGGTCTTTTTAATGCAGTTAAATTGGGTTTGCAGGATGATGGAAGTGTTTTGAAGAGGTATTTAAATGGTTTCCGGAGGACAGGGAGAGAAAAAAAAATCCTAATGAGAAATGATCTCATTATAAAGTAACGGAACAGTGGGATTTAATTATAAAATTAATGAGAAATCACCCGTCTTTATCAAAATTGTACCATTACTTTAGATTATTATTTCCGTAGGGAGTTATAATTCTAAGTTGATTAGTTATTTGAATTTGTTTATTTTTGATTTAACATGTTTATTTTGTTTTTTTGTCACATGAGCAAAAGTGGAAAATGACCAGTTCCCTGAGGTTCTGGTCTTTGTGGTACTTATACAGTGGTACTGTGTTCAGGCTGCACATAGAAAGGGAAGAATATGTTAATAAGGGATGACAGTTACTTCAAATGTATTGTGATATATGTATTGATGATTTCATGTGTTTTGATACAAACGCCACCAGATTGGGATCCTGGAGTGGGAATTCTGCGAGGGGTTAGGGTGCTAACTTCATGATCTGGAAACTCTTCCTAGAGGTCGCCAGTAGAATAAGGGAGTATGGACTACTTTAGAAAATGTTTTTTTAGCAGGAACGGTATGTTATGCTTTTTGACATTTGTCTTAGAGATGTTATTAAGAAAAGGTTAATGTCATAATTCGTCATATAGTCTAGGTTTGTCTAGTTTCCTGAAACAAATGTAATGAACTTAACTGTTATGATCTGTGCTTTTTGAGGTTATCATGGAAGGTAACGTCAGATTGTGTCTTAATGCATGGGAGGAATAATTTGAACATAGACCGTGTGTGTAAACCTCAAAACCCTCCCTAACCGGCTGAAGAAAGAGCGACAAAGGCAGGCAATGAGAGACAGTGACCTTTACCACTCCTATCTGAGTCCAAGCCATAAACCAGGGCTGGAGTGCTGAGAGCGTGTGTGGAGTGAGAGAGAGAGAGAACAAGCTCAGGTAAGAGACTCCTGTACGTGCGGGAAACGGAAGTATCGACTTGGATATTAAAATCGGGACATGATTAAGGGCCATGAAATGTGACAGGCAAAAGTTACAAGTGCCGTTGGGAAAATGAACTGTAAACGATATCTGAAGAAGACACGCTAGAATGATGAGTGCCGAGTGACGTAAAGGGGGGAGGGGGGGCTACCAGGCTACTCATGACAGGAAAAGAGGGACAAAGGGGGGCTGTATTGAGAAGAGTTGTGACCAACAATAAAAAGTTGTTAATAAATGTATGTTCTAACAGGGATGATCTGTGCTAGGTTGATAAACTGGAATTAGAGCCCTAGACTCAAAGTCAGCACTGAGTTCTGTCATTCTACATTCGGGTTGGATAATTTATAAAATGTTTTAGTTGTGATTGGGGTACAGCGAGAGAGAGGATTGCTAAAGCACGATGAGGGGTAGGGGCGCTGATAACATTCATTTGGCCGAGAGTCTCCAGAAATGTTTCTCTAAGTGTCATCCTGAGGGGAGGTGGTTTGTGTTGGGGGTGGGGGGGGGGGGGGGGGGGGGGAATGGATGACAGCTTGGGACGACCATGAGAGTCTCCAGAAACATTTCTCTAAGTGTCATTCTGAGGGGAGGTGGTTTGTGTTGGGGGAAATGGATGACAGCTTGGAGGGGGGGTGGATGACAGCTTGGAGGGGGGGTGGATGACAGCTTGGAGGGGAGGAATGGATGACAGCTTGGAGGGGGGCTGGATGACAGCTTGGAGGGGGCTGGATGACAGCTTGGGGGGGGGGGAAATGGATGACAGCTTGGAGGGGGGCTGGATGACAGCTTGGAGGGGGGCTGGATGACAGCTTGGGGGGAATGGATGACAGCTTGGAGGGGGGCTGGATAACAGCTTGGAGGGGGGCTGGATGACAGCTTGGAGGGGGAGGGGGTGGGGAAATGGATGACAGCTTGGGACGACCACGGAAGTTTTTAGTTTTACCCTGTATTCAGAGTTTTAATGTTACATCGCATCAATGAGTGGTGCTAAGTTATTAAACATGTACTTTCTCTCTTTCGTTTTCAAGCCAATATGTTTTTAGGTTTCGTGGAACATGAGGGTGTTCATTGTTCCAGAGGAGGGAATTATGTATATTGACTAACTGATTTGAGAATGTGTTAGTATGTATATAACTGTAGAAAATGCATTAGGAGTAGTGACTAGTGTGTTATGGGTTAGATGTAGTGATAGAGGAGTATAGTGTGTTACGGGTTAGATGTAATGATAGAGTATAGCTTACCACTATTTTCAATGGATAGTACGATAATTATAAGCCGAAGTCCTCCCAAATTGCAGTTCCTAGGTCTTCCACTAGATGTCAGTCTTTAGAAAGCGTTTCAGGCTGTTTTTTGGAAAAATGACCCAGAAATTATAGTTATTCTAGGTGGCTCCCATTTTGGCTGTAGTGTTTCCAAGCGCGTGGAGGAAAGCGCATTCTTTCTTATTTATCTCCCGTAATGAACATACTATTCTCCGTTTTAAATTTTATAGTTTATTTGCGTATTAGGATACCTAAGGTTTGATTATAAACGTTGTTTGACTTGTTTGGAAAAGTTTATTGGTAACGTTTGGGATTAATTTTGTATGCATTTTGAAGGAGTGAAACTGGGTGGATTATTGACTGAAGCGCGCCAGCTAAACTGAGTTTTTATGGATATAAAGATGAACATTATTGAACAAAAGGACCATTTGTGATGTAACTGGGACCTATTGGAGTGCCAACAGAAGAAGATCAAAGGTAAGGCATTTTTATATCGCTATTTCTGACTTTCGTGTCGCACCTGCCTGGTTGAAATATGATTTTCATGTGTTTGTATGCTGGGCGCTGTCCTCAGATAATCGCATGGTTTGCTTTCGCCGTAAAGCCTTTTTGAAATCTGACACGGCGGCTGGATGAACAAGAAGTTAAGCTTTATTTTGATGTATAACACGTTTTCAAGGATGTTAAATATTTGAATTTAGTATTTTTGAATTACGCGCTCTGCAATTTCACTGGATATTGGCCAGGTGGGAGGCTACCGTCCCACCTACCCTAGAAAGATTACAGAGTTCTTCTGTCCAGTGTCTGTTCTTTTGACTATCTTAATCTTTTCATTGGTCAGTCTGAGATATGGCTTTTTCTTTGCAACTCTGCCTAGAAGGCCAACAAACCCGGAGTCGCCTCTTCACTGTTGACGTTGAAACTGGTGTTTTGCGGGTACGATTTAATGAAGCTGCCAGTTGAGGACTTGAGGCGTCTTTCTCAAACTAGACACTCTAATGTACTTGTCGTATTGCTCAGTTATGCACCGGGGGCCTCCCACTCCTCTTTCTATTCTGGTTATTGCCAGTTTGTGCTGTTCTGTGAAGGGAGTAGTACACAGCATTGTACAATATCTTAATGGCAATTTCTCACATGGAATAGCCTTAATTTCTCAGAACAAGAATAGACTGAGGAGTTTCAGAAGAAAGTTATTTGTTTCTGACCATTTTGTAATCGAACCCACAAATGCTGATGCTCCAGATACTCAACTAGTCTAAAGAACAGTTGTATTGCTTCTTTAAATCAGGACAACAGTTTTCAGCTGTGCTAACAGAATTGCAAAAGGGTTTTCGGATGATCAATTATCCTTTTAAAATGATAAACTTGGATTAGCTATTACAACGTGCCATTGGAACACAGGAGTGATGTTTGCTGATAATGGGCCTCTGTACACCTATGTAGATAGTCCATTACAAATCAGCCGTTTCCAGCTACAAGAGTAATTTACAACATTAACAATGTTTGCACTGTATTTCTGATCAATTTGATGTTATTTCAAATGGACAAAAGAAAGTGATTTTCTTTCAAAAACAAGGACACTTCTAAGTGACCCCAAAGTTTTGAATGGTAGTATAACACACTGTATATTGTATCAAAAACAATTTTATTGATTTCGATATGGGCAATTCCATACAAGATCGGCCAAAATATTTTGGGCACCTATAGGGCATTCCATACGGGAGTGACACAAAGATATTTATAATGTTTTGGATCTTCCTGAAATGAAATCCATAGAAAGGTCCTTTGGGTTTAATTTCAATGGATTTCATTTCAGGAAGATCCAAAACATTATAAATATCTTTGTGTCACTCCCGTATGGAATGCCCTATAGGTGCCCATTTCTACTAAATAGATTGACTGGGTACCAGGAAGAAGAGAAAACCAGCTGACACTGATTTTTGTTAATAGGCATTACATGCAATTAAACCATGTGAGCTTCATACATACATACCGATGTCCTCCAGGCTCATGACTTGTCCTGAGGTGGTGGGGAGGACAGTCTGGGCAGGAAGCCCCCTCTCGTGCAGGAAGGTCATGGCATGAGTCTGCAGCTCCAGCAGAGTGGGGTTCTGACTGTCCTCAGAGTTCATTACCTTCAGGACGTACTCTTTGTCCTCACTGACCACCAAGTGGAAGTTCTGGTCATCGTAGCTGGGCAGCGGGTGAATCTGGGACGGCGTCAAGTCAAAGAGCCTCTTCACTAGCTCAGACACCTGTAGATGGCTGAGGTTTGGTTTAGATTCCGCTAATGCCATTGATGCTACAGAGAAGGAATGCAAAGAAAAAAAGGTCACGACGGGGGTGTAATCATTAGTCCAAATTAGTTTAAAACAAGAGTTTCTATTGGACCAATTCAGGTAGGTCCCTCCCCGTTTCGTTCCATTTCCGTTCCACAGTTTAAGAAATGTTCTGGAACAGAATTGACGTAATGAATATTTTGGTTGTGACACATATATATACATACAGTGCCTTGCGAAAGTATTCGGCCCCCTTGAACTTTGCGACCTTTTGCCACATTTCAGGCTTCAAACATAAAGATATAAAACTGTATTTTTTTTGTGAAGAATCAACAACAAGTGGGACACAATCATGAAGTGGAATGACATTTATTGGATACTTCAAACTTTTTTAACAAATCAAAAACTGAATTTTACAAAATTATTCAGCCCCCTTAAGTTAATACTTTGTAGCGCCACCTTTTGCTGCGATTACAGCTGTAAGTCGCTTGGGGTATGTCTCTATCAGTTTTGCACATCGAGAGACTGACATTTTTTCCCATTCCTCCTTGCAAAACAGCTCGAGCTCAGTGAGGTTGGATGGAGAGTATTTGTGAACAGCAGTTTTCAGTTCTTTCCACAGATTCTCGATTGGATTCAGGTCTGGACATTGACTTGGCCATTCTAACACCTGGATATGTTTATTTTTGAACCATTCCATTGTAGATTTTGCTTTATGTTTTGGATCATTGTCTTGTTGGAAGACAAATCTCCGTCCCAGTCTCAGGTCTTTTGCAGACTCCATCAGGTTTTCTTCCAGAATGGTCCTGTATTTGGCTCCATCCATCTTCCCATCTATTTTAACCATCTTCCCTGTCCCTGCTGAAGAAAAGCAGGCCCAAACCATGATGCTGCCACCACCATGTTTGACAGTGGGGATGGTGTTCAGGGTGATGAGCTGTGTTGCTTTTACGCCAAACATAACGTTTTGCATTGTTGCCAAAAAGTTCAATTTTGGTTTCATCTGACCAGAGCACCTTCTTCCACATGTTTGGTGTGTCTCCCAGGTGGCTTGTGGCAAACTTTAAACAACACTTTTTATGGATATCTTTAAGAAATGGCCTTCTTCGTGCCACTCTTCCATAAAGGCCAGATTTGTGCAATATACAACTGATTGTTGTCCTATGGACAGAGTCTCCCACCTCAGCTGTAGATCTCTGCAGTTCATCCAGAGTGATCATGGGCCTCTTGGCTGCATCTCTGATCAGTCTTCTCCTTGTATGAGCTGAAAGTTTAGAGGGACGGCCAGGTCTTGGTAGATTTGCAGTGGTCTGATACTCCTTCCATTTCAATATTATCACTTGCACAGTGCTCCTTGGGATGTTTAAAGCTTGGGAAATCTTTTTGTATCCAAATCCGGCTTTAAACTTCTTCACAACAGTATCTCGGACCTGCCTGGTGTGTTCCTTGTTCTTCATGATGCTCTCTGCGCTTTTAACGGACCTCTGAGACTATCACAGTGCAGGTGCATTTATACGGAGACTTGATTACACACAGGTGGATTGTATTTATCATCATTAGTCATTTAGGTCAACATTGGATCATT